>NC_141336.1:26835526-26960526 GCF_037954235.1 Aulostomus chinensis
GTAGAGCAGGTGTAGAACCTCCCTCCAGGTGTAGAACCTCCCTCCTAGTGGAGAAGGTGTAGAACCTCCCCCCTAGTAGAGCATATGTAGAACCTCCCTCCAAGTAGAGCAGGTGGAGAACCTCCCTCCTAGTAGAGCAAGTGTAGAACTTCCCTCCTCGTAGACCAGGTGGAGAACCTCCCTCCTGGGAGAGCAGGTGTAGAACCTCCCTCCTAGTAATAATAATAATAATAATAATACATTTTATTTATAAGGCGCCTTTCAAGGCACTCAAGGTCGCCGTGCAACAGTTTTAAAAACAATAACACATGCACAATTTAAAAGAACAACAACAACACAAGTCTCTAGCAGAGCACAGAAGAGGGCATTCAGCCATACGCCTGTCTAAAAAGGTGAGTTTTGAGATGATTTTTGAAGGTATCAATGGAGTCAGTGTTTCTGATGTCAGGAGGGAGGGAGTTCCAGAGGCGAGGGGCAGAGCAACTGAAGGCTCTAGCCCCCATGGAGGTCAGATGGAAGGAGGGGACGTTGAGGCTGATGGAGGAGGAAGACCTGAGAGACCGGGTGGGAATGTTGGTGTGGAGAAGGTCTGACAGGTATGAAGGGGCGAGGTTATGGATGGTTTTGAATGTATGGAGGAGGATCTTGTAGTCAATGCGGTGTTTAATGGGAAGCCAGTGGAGTTGATGTAGAACGGGGGTGATGTGACTGATGAAAGGGGTTCTGGTGATGATTCGGCAGCTGCGTTCTGGACCAATTGAAGCTTATGGAGGAGTTTGTGTGGGAGACCAAAAAGAAGTGAGTTACAACAATCCAGACGGGAGGTGACGAGAGAGTGGACCAGGATTGCAGCGCTGTTGGGAGTGAGAGATGGGCGGAGACAGTTGATATTCCGGAGGTGGAAGTAGGCGGACCGGATGGTGTTGTTGATGTAGGTATGGAATGATAAGGTGGAGTCGAGGACGACACCCAGACTCTTAACCTGAGGGGAAGGGGAAACGGAGGTGTTGTCAATGGTGAGGGTGAAACTGGGATGCTTGTTGAGTGTGGATTTGGAGGAAATGAGGACTACTTCTGTTTTATCACTGTTAAGTTTGAGGTGAACCAGGATTTGATTTCCTGTAAACAGGCACAGAGGGAGGAGGGTGGGAGGGTGGAGGAGGGTTTGGAAGAAACGTAGAGCTGGGTGTCGTCCGCATAACAGTGAAAGTAGATGTTATGCTTACGGAATATCAGTCCAAGTGGGAGGAAGTATATGATGAAAAGGATAGGGCCAAGGACAGAGCCCTGGGGAACACCAGAGGAGAGGGGGGAGGGATCGGATGTGAAAGATTTTAACTGAATGAATTGAGTGCGGCCAGAGAGATATGAGCGGAACCAGTCCAGGGGTATGTCTGACAGTCCAATGGAGGCAAGTCGGTCGAGGAGGATGGAGTGAGAAATGGTATCAAAAGCCGCGCTCAGATCGAGAAGGATGAGAATGGATAATAGTCCGGAGTCAGCTGCCAACAGAAGGTCATCGGTGATTTTAAGGAGGGCTGTTTCTGTGCTGTGATGAGGGCGAAAACCGGATTGGAACTGCTCGTAGAGGTTATTGTTGGAGAGGTGGGCCTGGATCTGTGACACCACTACTTTTTCCAGAATTTTAGAGAGAAATGGCAGGTTGGAGATGGGACGAAGGTTATTGAAGGTGTTGGGGTCTAAACCAGGTTTCTTCAGTATTGGAGTAACAGCAGCAGATTTAAGAGATGATGGGACAAAACCAGAGGTGAGGGAGGAATGGATGATGGCAGTTATCAGGGGCAGCAGAGACGGGAGGGAGGCTATAACCAGGGAGGATGGCAAGGGGTCAAGTTGGCAGGTGGATGGCTTGGAGTTCCGGATAAGTTTGGATAAATCAGCGGCAGAGGGGAGTTGGAAGCAGGAGAGGAAGGGGGGTGGGGGGTGGGGGACAAATGGAGGTGGACAGCTGGACGTATGAGGGGTCAGTTGCTGGTGGATGGTGGCTATTTTTGTATTGAAGAATGACATCAGGGTGTTGCAGTGGTCGGTGGAGTAGAAGTGAGGGGGGAAGGAGTCAGGGGGGCGGAGTGAATTGTTGACCAGTGAAAACAAGGCCCTGGTGTTCCCCGCACCAGCAGTGACTTGTTGTGTGAAATATTGGGATTTGGCTGAGGAGAGTGCGTTTTGTAGTGTAGTAGAGCAGGTGGAGAACCTCCCTCCCATTGGAGCAGGTGTAGAACCTCCCTCCCTCCTGGTAGATCAGGTGTAGAACCTCCCTCCTAGTAGAGCAGGTGTAGAACCTCCCTCCTAGTAGAGCAGGTGTAGAACCCCCCTCCTAGTGGAGCAGGTGTAGAACCTCCCTCCTAGTAGAGCAGGTGTAGAACCTCCCCCCTAGTAGAGCAGGTGTAGAACCTCCCTCCTAGTCATGCAGGTATAGAACCTCCCTCCTAGTCGAGCAGATGTAGAACCTCCCTCCCGGTAGAGCAGGTAGAGAACCTCCCTCCTGGTAGAGCAGGTGTAGAACCCCCCTCCTTCTATAAACCTCCACCCACCCAACAATCCTCCATGAAGAAGCACATCTGAGACAGCAGAGATGAATACCTTCCTTGACCAGTAGGAAGGTGGAGCATATCCAGGATCCGTGGGGACGGAAGTCTGCTTTGACCTACTTGAGGGAGAGAGATGGAGGACAGGGACTGAGACAAAGATGGAAAAGAGACAGAAAAGAGAGGGACAGAGTGGGTGAGAAAGGTGGGAGAGAGAATGACAGGAGAGACATGAACCAGACAGAGGGATAAAGACGAGCAGAGAGAAGGACAGAGGGGTAGAGGACAGGAGAGTTGAGACAAACAACTATGGTCGCGCACTAGCTATCAATAATAACATCAAGCAGCTTGTGAAGCATCAACTTAAGCAGGAAATGGTCATTAAAGTACTTGTATTGATATGAGTAATAACACCATGCTGTGTTGCTGCTAATATTACTAGTATTACTAGTATTAGTAGTAATAGTACCTCCTATCACCAGTAGTACTTATAGTATTAGCACTAGTAGTAGGAAGTGTCAGCCTGAGGCTCTGCAGATCTGCAGCCTCCTCCTCCAGCAGCATCAGTCAGGGATCTGGAAGGTTAGAAAAACCAAGACTCAGAGAAAGAAGTCCAGTTAGTGAGACAGGAAGGAGGACAGGAGGAGAGAGAAGCCCAGTACATCCTGGGAGATCCCTGGCAGTCTAGGCTGATAGCAGCAGAGCTAGGGGGCGGAGCTAGACACCTCCTAACTGTCAGCTTTATCAGCAAGGAAGGTCTTAAATCTGATCTCAAACATAGAGAGGGGATCTGGGTCCTGGACTGAAACTGGGAGACGGTTCCACAGGAGGGGAGCCTGATAGCTGAAGGCTCTGGCTCCCATCCTACTGTTAGAACTCTAGGAACCAGCAGTAACCCTGCATCCTGGGGAGTGAAGGGTTCTAGCTGGATCATAGGGGACTAGGAGCTCTGTCAGGGATGAAGGAGCCTGACTGTTGAGGACTTTGATGGTAGAAGAAGAATTTTAAATTCTGTTCTGAATCTGACAGGGAGCCATGCAGAGAAGCAGTCCAGGAGAGACCTGGTCTCTGCTACCAGTTCTAGTCAACACGTGGCAGCAGCGTTCTGGACCACCTGGAGAGTCTTTAGGGACTTATTAGTCCAGCCTGGTAGGAGGGAGGTGCAGTAATCCAGCCTGGAAGTGACAAAAGCAGGGACTAGTTTTTCTGCATCTTCTTGAGCCAGGATGTGTCTGATCTTAGCGATGTTACGTAGTTGGAAGAAGGCGTCCTGGAGATTTGTTGAATGTGGGAGTTAAAGGATCCTGGTCAAAGAGAACACATAGGTTCCTATGGTGGTGCTGGGGGCCAGGGTGGTGCCATCCAGGGTACCTGTCTCATTAGATAAGGTGGTCCTCAGGTGTTTGGGCCCAGCACAAGAACTTCAGTTTTGTCAGAGTTTAATAAAAGGAAATTGTCGTGTACTGCTTTATCTGGTGGGTCCGGGTCGCAGGGGCAGCAGCCTCAGCAAGGAAGTCCAGACTGTCCTCTCCACTGCCACTTCCACCAGCTCTTCCAGGGGAATCCCGACGCGTTCCCAGGCCAGCCGACTGTCAAAGAGAACTCCTAGGTTCCTTATGGTAGTGCTGGGGACCAGGGTGGTGCCGTCAAGGGTACCTGTCTCATGTCTCATCAGATGAGGTGTAAGGTGTTCTGGATCCAGCACAAGAACTTCAGTTCTGTCAGAATTCTGTCATAGAATACTACATGTCCTCCATGTTTTTATTTCCTTTAGACAGGCCTCCAGTTTAGTTAGCTGACTGGTTTCATGCGGATGCACTGATAAGTACAGCTATGTATCGTCTGCATAACAATGGACATTTATCAAGTGTTTCCCTTCTAATGTTACCAAATGGTAACAGGATTGGAGTGAAGAGTAGTGCTACTCTTGTCTTCAAACAAGCACTTAATCAAGCCAATGAGATGGTCTTTGTTGATGGATTCCCAAGTTCAGGGGTGTCCAAACTGATCTAGTAAAGGGTTGGTGGGGCTGCAGATTTTCATTCCAACCAAGCAAAAGCAACACCTGATCCAACAAATGAGCTGTGTGGACACAGCTTAGTTGATTTAAGTAGAATCAGGTGTTGCTTTTGCTCGGGTGGAATGAAAACCTGCAGCCCCACCAACCCTTTACTGGATCAGTTTGGACACCCCTGAACTAGTTCATCAAAGCTCCTAGCTTGAATGACCAGGCCTCTCTAAAACGTTATGCTGTTTCTGTTGAGCACAGACCAGGGTTGGGGGCTAGGGTTAGCTCAAAGTCCATAAGAGGGAATATAAAATTCAAAGAAAGTGACAGTCAAACAATTTATGTCAAACAATTTGAAGTGTGAAGAATCCAACACGTTCCATGAGGGACTCCTTTCTAAACATTCCTGATGTTTCTGATGTTTCAGCTCAATCATCTCAACTTTCCTGGATGGAGTCAAAACTAACAGACAACCTCAACAACACTACAGGTACATTTATACAGTTCAAACAACACACAAATCTACTTTCCCTGAACTTCAGAGAGGAGTTAGAAGTCAATCTATACACTAATAAAATGTGGTTGAGCAGCTCTGGAGGTCCGACTGAGATCCACTGAGACACATCTGGAGCAGCTGGAGACTCAGAGTTCAGGTATATTCATCAACCATAACACACCTTCTACTCATAAACTGAAATCAATGTAAATCACTTGATCAACCCCTCAACACACATTCATCTGTTATGAATTGAGGTTAATGTGAGTCACTTCCTGTCCAGCTCTGAAGGGCCAACTGGCTGTCAATGACAAACTGCTGCAAGATCTCAAGACCCACATTCAGGAGCTTTAAAACTAAAAGATTCTGTGTAATATGACAGAGAGAAACTTGAAACTGTGGAGGATCCAAGTAGGTTCCCTGAGGAACTCCTTTCTAAACATTCCTGATGTTTCAGCTCAATCATCCCAACTTTCCTGGATGGAGTCCAGATTGACCATCAGCCTCAACAACACTACAGGTACATTTATACAGATCGAACAACACACAAATCTACTTCACCTGAACTTCAGAGAGGAGTTAGAAGTCAATCTATGCATCGATAAAATGTGGTTGAGCAGCTCTGGAGGTCCGACTGAGATCTGCAGAGACACATCTGGAGCAGCTGGAGACTCAGAGTTCAGGTAAATTCATCAACCATTACACACCTTCTACTCATAAACTGAAGTCATCATAAGTCACTTCCTGTCCAGCTCTGAAGGGCCAACTGGCTGTCAGTGACACATAGCTGCAAGATCTCACGTTGCAAAGATCAGTTACCATTCAGGAGCTCTAGAACCAACTGTAGATTTATAAAAAGTTTCTTTGTAATACGACAGAGTAAAACTTGAAACTGTGGAGGATCCAAGTAGGTTCCCTGAGGAACTCCTTTCTAAACGTTCCTAATGTTTCAGCTCAATCATCCCAACTTTCCTGGATGGAGTCCAGACTGACCATCAGCCTCAACAACACTACAGGTACATTTATACAGTTTGAACAACACACAAATCTACTTCACCTGAACTTCAGAGAGGAGTTAGAAGTCAATCTATCCATCAATAAAATGTGGTTGAGCAGCTCTGGAGGTCCGACTGAGATCTGCAGAGACACATCTGGAGCAGCTGGAGACTCAGAGTTCAGGTAAATTCATCAACCATTACACACCTTCTACTCATAAACTGAAGTCATCATAAGTCACTTCCTGTCCAGCTCTGAAGGGCCAACTGGCTGTCAGTGACACATAGCTGCAAGATCTCACGTTGCAAAGACCAGTTACCATTCAGGAGCTCTAGAACCAACTGTAGATTTATAAAAAGATTCTTTGTAATACGACAGAGTAATACTTGAAACTGTGGAGGATCCAAGTAGGTTCCCTGAGGAACTCCTTTCTAAACGTTCCTAATGTTTCAGCTCAATCATCCCAACTTTCCTGGATGAAGTCAAAACTAACTGACAACTTCAACAACACTACAGGTACATTTATACATTTTAATCAAAACACAAATTAATTTCACCTGAACTGTAGAGAGGAGTTTGAAGTCAATCTATGTGTCAATTAAATGTGGTGGCTGAGCAGCTCTGGAGGTCCGACTGAGATCTGCAGAGACACATCTGGAGCAGCTGAAGACTCAGAGTTCAGGTAAATTCATCAACCCCTCAACACACATTCATCATTCATGTATTGAGGTCAATATGAGTCACTTCCTAGCCACATCTCAAAGTCCAACTAGCTGTCAATGACAAACAGCTGCAAGATCTCAAGACCCACATTCAGGAGCTTTAAAACTAAAAGATTCTGTGTAATATGACAGAGAGAAACTTGAAACTGTGGAGGATCCAAGTAGGTTCCCTGAGGAACTCCTTTCTAAACATTCCTGATGTTTCAGCTCAATCATCCCAACTTTCCTGGATGGAGTCAAAACTAACAGACAACCTCAACAACACTACAGGTACATTTATACAGTTCAAACAACACACAAATCTACTTTCCCTGAACTTCAGAGAGGAGTTAGAAGTCAATCTATACACTAATAAAATGTGGTTGAGCAGCTCTGGAGGTCCGACTGAGATCCACTGAGACACATCTGGAGCAGCTGGAGACTCAGAGTTCAGGTAAATTCATCAACCATTACACACCTTCTACTCATAAACTGAAGTCATCATAAGTCATTTCCTGTCCAGCTCTGAAGGGCCAACTGGCTGTCAGTGACACATAGCTGCAAGATCTCACGTTGCAAAGACCAGTTACCATTCAGGAGCTCTAGAACCAACTGTAGATTTATAAAAAGATTCTTTGTAATACGACAGAGTAATACTTGAAACTGTGGAGGATCCAAGTAGGTTCCCTGAGGAACTCCTTTCTAAACGTTCCTAATGTTTCAGCTCAATCATCCCAACTTTCCTGGATGAAGTCAAAACTAACTGACAACTTCAACAACACTACAGGTACATTTATACATTTTAATCAAAACACAAATTAATTTCACCTGAACTGTAGAGAGGAGTTTGAAGTCAATCTATGTGTCAATTAAATGTGGTGGCTGAGCAGCTCTGGAGGTCCGACTGAGATCTGCAGAGACACATCTGGAGCAGCTGAAGACTCAGAGTTCAGGTAAATTCATCAACCCCTCAACACACATTCATCATTCATGTATTGAGGTCAATATGAGTCACTTCCTAGCCAGCTCTCAAAGTCCAACTAGCTGTCAATGACAAACAGCTGCAAGATCTCAAGACCCACATTCAGGAGCTTTAAAACTAAAAGATTCTGTGTAATATGACAGAGAGAAACTTGAAACTGTGGAGGATCCAAGTAGGTTCCCTGAGGAACTCCTTTCTAAACATTCCTGATGTTTCAGCTCAATCATTCCAACTTTCCTGGATGGAGTCCAGATTGACCATCAGCCTCAACAACACTACAGGTACATTTATACAGATCAAACAACACACAAATCTACTTCACCTGAACTTCAGAGAGGAGTTAGAAGTCAATCTATGCATCGATAAAATGTGGTTGAGCAGCTCTGGAGGTCCGACTGAGATCTGCAGAGACACATCTGGAGCAGCTGGAGACTCAGAGTTCAGGTAAATTCATCAACCATTACACACCTTCTACTCATAAATGAAGTCATCATAAGTCATTTCCTGTCCAGCTCTGAAGGGCCAACTGGCTGTCAGTGACACATAGCTGCAAGATCTCAAGATGCAAAGATCATTTACCATTCAGGAGCTCAAGAACCAACTGTAGATTTATAAAAAGTTTCTTTGTAATACGACAGAGTAAAACTTGAAACTGTGGAGGGTCCAAGTAGGTTCCCTGAGGAACTCCTTTCTAAACATTCCTGATGTTTCTGATGTTTCAGCTCAATCATCTCAACTTTCCTGGATGGAGTCAAAACTAACAGACAACCTCTACAACACTACAGGTACATTTATACAGTTCAAACAACACACAAATCTACTTTCCCTGAACTTCAGAGAGGAGTTAGAAGTCAATCTATACACTAATAAAATGTGGTTGAGCAGCTCTGGAGGTCCGACTGAGATCCACTGAGACACATCTGGAGCAGCTGGAGACTCAGAGTTCAGGTATATTCATCAACCATAACACACCTTCTACTCATAAACTGAAATCAATGTAAATCACTTGATCAACCCCTCAACACACATTCATCTGTTATGAATTGAGGTTAATGTGAGTCACTTCCTGTCCAGCTCTGAAGGGCCAACTGGCTGTCAATGACAAACAGCTGCAAGATCTCAAGATCCACATTCAGGAGCTTTAAAACTAAAAGATTCTGTGTAATACGACAGAGAGAAACTTGAAACTGTGGAGGATCCAAGTAGGTTCCCTGAGGAACTCCTTTCTAAACATTCCTGACGTTTCAGCTCAATCATCCCAACTTTCCTGGATGGAGTCCAGATTGACCATCAGCCTCAACAACACTACAGGTACATTTATACAGTTTGAACAACACACAAATCTACTTCACCTGAACTTCTGAGAGGAGTTAGAAGTCAATCTATCCATCGATAAAATGTGGTTGAGCAGCTCTGGAGGTCCGACTGAGATCTGCAGAGACACATCTGGAACAGCTGGAGACTCAGAGTTCAGGTAAATTCATCAACCATTACACACCTTCTACTCATAAATGAAGTCATCATAAGTCATTTCCTGTCCAGCTCTGAAGGGCCAACTGGCTGTCAGTGACACATAGCTGCAAGATCTCAAGATGCAAAGATCATTTACCATTCAGGAGCTCAAGAACCAACTGTAGATTTATTAAAAGTTTCTTTGTAATACGACAGAGTAAAACTTGAAACTGTGGAGGGTCCAAGTAGGTTCCCTGAGGAACTCCTTTCTAAACATTCCTGACGTTTCAGCTCAATCATCCCAACTTTCCTGGATGAAGTCAAAACTAACTATCAACTTCAACAACACTACAGGTACATTTATACATTTTAATCAAAACACAAATTAATTTCACCCGAGCTGTAGAGAGGAGTTTGAAGTCAATCTATGTGTCAATTAAATGTGGTGGCTGAGCAGCTCTGGAGGTTCGACTAAGATCCACTGAGACACATCTGGAGCAACTGGAGACTCACTATTCAGGTAAATTCATCAACCCCTCAACACACATTCATCATTCATGTATTGAGGTCAATATGAGTCACTTCCTAGCCAGCTCTCAAAGTCCAACTGGCTGTCAATGACAAACAGCTGCAAGAGCTCAAGACTCACATTCAGGAGCTTTAAAACTAAAAGATTCTGTGTAATATGACAGAGAGAAACTTGAAACTGTGGAGGATCCAAGTAGGTTCCCTGAGGAACTCCTTTCTAAACATTCCTGATGTTTCAGCTCAATCATCCCAACTTTCCTGGATGGAGTCCAGACTAACCATCAGCCTCAGCAACACGACGGGTACATTCATGTTTACTGTAATCATGTGAATGATCAGCCAATCAGATCAGTACTTTACCTCACAATGTAGAGATACAACTGAGTTCCAATGAGAAACAGCTGAAAAATCTAATGTCTGAAAACAAACATAGCACATCTTGAGACTTTATAATTTCCATAATGTACAAGTCATAGTTGCAGAGAGAATAATTTATGGACTGTTCAGACCCAAAATTCGGAGAAACTGTAGTTCTTTTAACAGCTTCTAGGATTTAATGGTTCTTCAGTTTGTCATATTTCTGTTGATGGACTTCATGAATTTGCGTCATTGGACAGAAATATTGCCCATTAAGGATGAATAATTTCGTTATTTATTTCATGATTTGATCATTTCCTAAAAGTCACCAAACTAAATGAAACAAAAACAAATGAAAGGAAAAAAGGAAATTGAAAACTGTAAACAAATTGCTTCAGAACTTGCATCAAAATAGTATTTCTAACACATTTATTTTTAAATATTTGGAGGGTTAGATGGTGTGATGTTACCAAGTCATATAAACTTGATATTCATTCTTGAAGCTGACCTATGGGCTCTGACCTGGAGACTGGACATTCTGGACCAGCAGATGAACGCGTTGAGAACGCAAATTTCAGGTGACATCCTTCAATTGAATGTTTTAATACTGACATGTTTAAACGTGTCTGTGACTGCATATCGTGGATGTTTCCAGCTACAGCAGCAGAGTTGACATCAGCTTCAGTCAGACAGGAAGCAGCTCAGATTGACAGCAAAGGTAAGGCCCCACCCCCCTTTTGAATGTCACTTCCTCCTTACATTGTTAACTGCTTCACCTGGTAAGGGTTGGTGGAGGGCTGACGCCTCTACCGGCCGTCATTTTGCAACAGGCAGGTTCACACTTGGACAGGTTGCCAGTCTACCATAGGGCCGCATGGAGAGAGACAACCACACACATTCGCACCACCGTGTCCTCCTCATTTGGATGTTTCTGATACAAATGATGTATATACCCCCCAGCCAAATGGGGAACATTTCAACACACTTTAAATATGTAAATTTGATATGTCATTTAATTTTCAGAAAGAGTTTTCTTCTTAGTTTTTCAAATAATCCAATTACCTTTTGTGTTAGTTTTTTACTCAATAAGGTTTGCTGTGATGGCCTGTTGAGGTCATTGTAAAGGTGCTGTGTTTCAGGCCTGCAGGTGGCGCTCAACATCACTCAGAAGCAGCTGGGCGATCTAAAGACAATGGCTGAAGGTACAAAGAGAATGAATAGTGAGAATAAATGACATTGCTGGTCAAACAAAGTCCTGACATCGCATAATGATCAACTGAAGGTTACAAACATTTAATACTTCAGGAACAGAAATGTTAGAATATTTATTCTCATTGCAATTAATTTGACATTCTGATGAATTATAAACTTTAAGTCACAGGGACAAAGTTTTTTTAATTCCCGTCCACTTGCATCATTAAAGTTATAACCCCTTTGACACGCATCTCAACATTTTCCACTTGTCCAACAATTACTGAGGAATTGCCTCCAAACTTGGTTCCCATCACCTTCTCTTATCCCTGTCACTGGATATTCTGCCAGCAGATGGCACCACAATTGTGAAATGTCAACTCAGGTCATGATCAGTGATTGTGGATGGGCCTCATTACAAAAAAATGAGGTATGACAGTTGAGAAATGACCTTAAATAATCCTGTGATGTTTCTTGTTATTCTGATATTTGGTTTCATAGCGTTGAACGGTCGACTGAGTCTTCGAGAGAGGCAGATGGATGGCCTGAAGGCACAGAACCCAGGTGATATTTAAATGTGATATCAATTTACCGTCTTTTGTTTGTCACTGGTGAGGCGTTTCAGTTTACAATATTTATTAGTTTAATTGCTGTATTTTCACAATCTTGGAATCCATTTTCAACATGTTTACCCCAGGAGGGGAACAACAACTACGGGCAAGTGTCCTCTTCTGGTACCTCTTTTTACTAGCATGAACCCTGACAGGTCCAGATTGTAATTTTTTTTGTAGACAGAAAACCTTGACAGTTGATGAACCCCTGAATACTGACATGCTGGTCATGTGACATTCTACGGGGCTTATTGCAGCTGAGCTGAAAGTGGCATTCGCCGCTGGTCTGACTGATTCCGGCTCCGTTGGTCCGTTTGACCAGGAAACGACTTTGAACTTCTCCAAAACCATCATCAATGTGGGTGGCAGCTATGACCACAGTGCAGGTTTGTTTGCAACATCTCACGGTCTGTTATTGTATAAAGTCCCATCGTAACGCAGTAGTTTAATCAAGTTTGATATCAATTATCAGATGTTTTTGTGATAAAATAATGACGTGATGATGTAACAGGATCGTACAATAATAATGAACTGCAAAAAGAACTTGATTATTGATATGATTTATCTGTAAAACAAATAAAGATCATGTTGAATTCAAGCATCAGTTTCAAAATTCATTACAGTCAACATTTGACCTCTAACCGTTGTAGGAAACCAAAATTAAATCTGCAATAGTAGCAAGGTGATTAACAGCGATTATTGATTGGTTATGAATGCTGATGGAGGGGATGATGTCATTTGCAGGTATCTTCACTGCACCTGTCAGAGGTGTGTACTTCTTCAGTTTCACGGCGACTGATTACCTGAAAGGATACATGGGTGTGTACCTATACAAGAACCAGCAGCCAATTATCTTCAACTTGGATCTTAATGACCACGGTGGCTACACTTCCACCACCAACAGCGTGGCCCTACAGCTGGACCAGGGTGACAGTGTCCGCCTCGCTCTGCCGGCGAGCTACCGGATCTATGACGACTCCCGAAACTTCAGCATCTTCAGTGGCTTCCTGCTTTTCCCGCTCTAAAGGGAAGTGGGACTTCCTCTCCTGGAGGAGTGACTTCCTGTTTGTATGACCGACACCAGGAGGTTTCCCAGCCTCCCTCCCTCCCAGCAGCCAGTCATGTCAGTTTCTGCCCTGTTTGACTGACTTATTTAGTAAAATACAATAAAGGGTCTGAAGACAGAACTCTGTCTTTTTTCCCTTTGGTGAGATCAAAGGTGACCTTTGAACTTTGGAATATTAAGTTTCAAATTTCTTGTAGAGGCATTTTGTCAGAACTAGTGTGTATAATTAGTGTGTACTCTAAAGGGGAAGGTCATAGTGACCTCTGATACCTTTGATGGTATATTCTCGAGAATGTGACAAACCTGCGAACATGGTGGCCTGAAGACATAAAACTGCTGGTAAATAAACAATAGTGACTAAAGTGAAAAATTGCAACAAGTTAAAAGATTGAAGCTTAAATAATCATATCGTTACTGAAGTTTTAATCGGTATGCAGATCTTGAGGAGACATTCTAAATATGGAAAAATTAGTCATATTTGAGTTTCCTCCTGGAACTGTCACCTTATCGGTAGAGGAGTCTGAGTACCCTAAGGACCCTAGGGGCGATGCTGTCAAGGGCATTTGCCCCTGGTAGGGTCACCCAAGGTAGATTGGTCGAAGGCGAAGGGCCAGACAAAGAATGGTTTAAAAGACCCCTCATGGGAAGAAGAACAAGGAGTCTGTGTACCCAGCCCAGAGTATTGTTGGGGCCCCGCCCTGGAGCCAGACCTGGGGTAGGGGGCGAGTGTCTAGTGGTTGGGTCTTAGCCCATGGGGTCCAACCGGTACCAGCCCGAAAAGGTTACATGGACTCGTCCCCGTGGTGTGCAGTTATTGGACTTCTGTGCAAGTCCCAGTTTGTCCATAACTAACACCATGTTCAACATAAGGATGTGCAATGGTGCACGTGACACCAGGACATCTTAAGTCGTAGGTCTTCGATCGATTTTATAGTCGTATCATCTGACCTGCGACCACGTTCTGGACACTCGGGTGAAGAGAGGAGCTGAGCTGTCAACTAATCACCATCTGGTGGTGAGTTGGATCAGCTGGCAGGGAAAGGTTAAGACCTGGCAGGCCCAAACGAGTCATGAGGATTTGCTGGGATCACCTGGCAGAAGCACCTGTCTGGATGATCTTCAACTCCCACCTACGGCAGAGCTTCAACCGCATCCTGGGGGCAGTGGGAGACATTAAGTCCAAGTGGACCATTTTCCACTCTGCCATTGTCAAGGTGATTGTTGTTAGCTGTGGCCGTAAGGCTGCTGGGGCTGGTCGCGGCGGTAATCCCCGAACCCGCTGGTGGACACCAGACATGAGGGGAGCCGCCAGGCTGAAGAAGGAGGCCGACCGTTACCGTCAGGCCAAGCAGTGTGAAGCCATGATGGTCGCAGAGGCAAAAACTCAGGCATGGGAGGAGCTCAGTGAGGCCATTGAGAATGACTATGAGTCGGCTCTGAAAAGTTTCTGGCAAACCGTCCGTCGCTTAAGCAGGGAAGGCAGCAACTTGTCCACACTGTTTACAGTGGGGACGGAAGGCTGCTGATGTCAACTGGGGAGATAATTGGACAGTGGAAGGAATACTTTGGGGAACTCCTCAATCCCACCAACACGTATTTCATGGAGGAAACAGGGTTTGGGGAGTACTTGGGGTGGGAGGGGTCGTCCAATCTCCGGGGCAGAAGTTGCCAAGGCAGTGAAACAACTCCCCGGTGGCAGACCTCCAGGGGTGGCCTGCCCACCCCAGGTCGGGTGGGAGGTCCTGCCTCAGGTGGAGGGGTTTAAGTATCTCGGGATCTTGTTCAATAGTGAGGGTAGGATGGAGCAGGAGATTGACAGGCGGATTGGGGTGGCGTCCGCAGTGATGTGGGTGCTAAACCTGTCTGTTGATGTGAAAAGGGAGTTTAGCCAAAAAGCCAAGCTCTTGATTTACCTGTCAGTCTACGTTCCAACCCTCACCTGTGGTCATGAGCTCTGGGTAATGACTGAAAGAAGAAGATTGCGAATACAAATGGCCAAAATGAGTTTCCTCCTCAGGGAGGCTGGGCTCTCCCTTAGAGACAGGGTGAGAAGCTCAGTCCTTCAGGAGGGACTCAGAGTAGAGCTGCTGCTCCTCCAGGAAGAGGAGTCAGTGGAGGTGGTTCAGGCCTCTGGTGAGGACGCCTCCCTCAGGAGGTGTTCCAGGCATGTCCGACCAGGAGGAGGCCTCTGGGCTGACGCAGGACACGCTGGAGGGATTATATCTCTCGGCTGGCCTGGGAACGCCTCAGGATTCCCCCGGAAGAGCTGGTGGACGTGGCTGGGAGAGGACAGTCTGGGCTTCCTTGCTGAGGCTGTTGCCCCTGCGACCCGGACCCACCGGATAAGAGGAGGACGACATCGACAACGGAACCACTATTTCCTTTTATTAAACTCTGACAAAACTGAAGTTCTTGTGCTGGGCCCAAACACCTCAGGACCACCTGATCTGATGAGACAGGTACCCTGGATGGCACCACCCTGGCCCCCAGCACCACCGTAGGAACCTAGCAGTTCTCTTTGACCAGGACCCTTTAACTCCCACATTCAACAAACCTCCAGGACGCCTTCTTCCATCTACGTAACATCGCTAAGATCAGACACATCCTGACTCAAGAAGATGCAGAAAAACTAGTCCCTGCTTTTGTCACTTCCAGGCTGGATTACTGCACCTCCCTCCTACCAGGCTGGACTAATAAGTCCCTAAAGACTCTCCAGCTAGTCCAGAACGCTGCTGCCCCCCTGACTAGAACTGGTAGCAGAGACCAGGTCTCTCCTGGACTGCTTCTCTGCATGGCTCCCGGTCAGATTCAGAACAGAATTTAAAATTCTTCTTCTACCATCAAAGTCCTCAACAATCAGGCTCCTTCATCCCTGACAGAGCTCCTAGTCCCCTATGATCCATCTAGAACCCTTCACTCCCAGGATGCAGGGTTCCTGCTAGAATGGTAGCTGAGGGGCTGAGGCTGCTGCCCCCGCGACCCGGACCAACTGGATAAGAGGAGGACAATGATGACGACTCTGATTTGGGTTTTGCAGCTGAAACTTTCAAAGTTAATTCAATAAATATTTTAGTTACTTTAATTGACCCCAGCTGAGACAAATAAGGTAAAACTACAATCAGACTCAAACCTTAACTACATTTTGACAAAAAGTACAAAGTTAAAGTGGAACAACCTTTTAGGGCCTGGAAACCCTCAAAAGTTTCCCTCCAACAGTGAAGAAGTTTAAACCATCATTCTGGCTTAACAATCATCATCATCACTATCTTGTTACTTCCTCCACGTGTTGTTATGGAGACAACTGTCATGTGACAGGTAGTCAAACAGCAGCCATCAATCATCTTCTTCATTATTGCCGAGTGAGGCTGTACAATGAAGTGTTTCCGTGGTAACCATGATCAGGGAGTGATGTAAGCAAACAACCAGGAAATAAATATGATTTTAGTGTTAAGATGTACAAGAAGAACAAATAGTTCTTTTCACGTTGACAAACAGGAAGTAATGAGATAGAAAACATTTCAAATATCATTTAGTCCCAAAACCAGAAAACTTCTTTCAAAAAAAAAAACTACAAATGTGTGAGTCTGAACTTTGTACAAAAGTCACATGATCAAGTTTCTTTCTGTTAAGACATGAAAGGTCGTAGAGTGAATATTAAACAAAATCATGATGAAGATCAGATCCTTCATCTGTGACACAGACGAGGAGGAAGAGGAGCAGCAGCTGTCACTTCCTGTTAGCAAAACCTCGCTGCTGCGTTCAGGTCGGAATGGAGTTTTAAATTTTTGTACCATCTTAGTGTTTAAGGACAGCACTATTGTACCAGCACAGCTGATGAATACCTGATAGATCAATACTTTTATTCATTGTGACTGATCTGAGAATTGTCTGGAATCAGCTGATTCTACATTAGAATGTTTATGAGTTATTAAGTCATCTGAGAACATCAGGTCGCAGATGAATATTTCATTCGCTGACCTTTGATCATTCAAATTAGCGGTAAATTTATTCACTTTTTATGCCCAATTTCTTTCAAAAACATTAAAACATTGAGAAATAAAACATTAGGAGATATTTTAGTAATTAACTTGAAACATGTAGAGGCTCATCTGCTAGTGACATCAACCTTCACCGTGTCAGCTGATTGCGGCTGAGCTGTGTTGCCATGGCAGCGCAGCCAAGTGAGGGGAGATGGAGATGAACAATCACTAATGATGACATAATTCATTAATTTCACATTATTGATGTTTGTACTAAATCAATCAAGTCCTTAATTTTAAAGACTCATTATTACACTGAAGTAGTGATACTTCTACTCGAGCACCCCATCACAGTCCTGATGTCTAAGTCTAAACTTCTTGTCGTCATTATTTTATCTCAAACAATAAAAGTAATCAGAACTTAAATGTCATAAAAAAGTGACGTGATGAAGACTCACTTTGCTAAGATGGGAAAGGTGATGATTATCAAAAAGAACAAAAATGGAGCGAGATGAAGATCGGATCCCTGCCATGTGACTGGGAGAGAAAGGAGGCGGAGACACTCTGGCGGTGGTCACTGGTGGTGGTGCTGCTGCATCTTCTTGTGGACGGCCTGCAGCAGCAGCAGCGAGTACTCCTCCAGCAGAGCCCCCACCCCTCCTACAAGCCTCCCCTCCCCTCCCAGCATGCCTGGCACTCCCAGCGGCAGGCAGTCCAGTTCTGCCTTTATGGCTTGGAAGGCCTCAGAGAGGACGACAGCCATCTCACGCTGCTCGGAAGTGGAGTCATGAGGACAGCAGCCGCTCACCTGCAGAGTTGACAGAAGGCGATTTTGTATAACAAGTAATGAAGCAGCAGACAGGAAGTAGCTCTGACACACGCCATATGTAGCACGTTAGCTAACATTTTAGCCTCTGAGTGTTCAGCTGGCCTGAGGCTCTACATAGAGCCGCCGCAGTTCTTAAAGCCAGCTGGAATGACTTCTCTACGGGATTCGATGCGATGACTGATGTGGGCTGTTAGCGTGAAGAAGAGCAACAGTAACTTTCCTGCTTTAGCATAAATGTTTGAAGCACATTTTTGTGTACATTGACATTAAAGCAAGTTTTACTTTTTCGTGACAAAATCAAAAGATAGCAGCTAACATGAGCAGGAAGTGACAGCCTCACCTGCCTGTACAGGTGTGTTGCTCTCTTGAAGCAGGTCTGCAGCTGATTGGTCAGAGCTCTGCAGGCGTCCACGCCGACAGGCTGACCTGTGCAGAGAGAACACCACAGGTTAAAGTGCACAAATCTGTGGCTGAAAACACTTCACTCTGAGGATGAGGAGGAACCAAACCTGCATCATCACTCCATCCCTCCATGTCCTCGTGGCAGTCACCACTGCCAGCAGGACCCTGAGGCTCCTCCTCCTGTCGGGCAGGGGTCAGGGGAGATACGGGCAAGGGGCACGGCCGGGATGAGGGGGAGGTCTTGGAAGAGGGTGAGAAGGAGGCCAGGGAGGGTTTGTCAGGAAGAGCCCTGGTGGGGACCCGAGACTGAAGACTGCGTGGTAGAGGGGCTGCCTGGTTTCCATGGTTACCCAGCGAGGAAGACAAAGAAGCCACAACGACGGGGATGACTGCAGCATGAGGAGGTGTGGCTACAGCAGCACTGGAGGGCACCACAGAAGCTGAAGGGGGCAGAAACTCTTTGACCTGAGAAGAGGAGTTTGGTGCTACAACTGCTGATGATGTCACAGCTGGATCCTCGGGGGGATAATTCAGGCCGTCGCCAATGGAGATGGAGCGGGAAATTTTTGCAATGGAGCTGGCGGTGGGGCTCATGTAAGAGGGTGGCGCCATCACAGTGCCAGAAGAGGACGACTTCCTGGGTGTTGTCAAGGCGCTGACGGCAGTCTCCTGTTGAGGGGACCTGGGAGAGGCAGGGCTTGGTCTCAAAGTGGGAGGGGCTGCAGACTGAGGGCGTCTAGGGGAGGAGGGAAGGGTGGTGGGGCGCTGTGGGGCGAGGAGCTGAGAAGCAAGATCTCTGGATGACTGCAAGGTTGACTGGAACCTGGAGTCATCTGACACAGAGAGGAATCAATTAGCATAAGGCGTAATCCTCAATCAATAACCCATAATCACGCTGGTTCTGGTTCTGGTACCTGAGTCACTCAGTAAGCTGTGGACTGACTGCGTCTTCCGGAGTCCAGAGGTGCTGAGGTGGGAAGTGGTGGCGTGGGCCACAGGACCCAGGGTCCTCTGGGACTCCGCAGTGGTCTGAACCTTCTTCTTCAATGGAGACGGACACATTGACCCATCGTCCCCCATTCGGAAATTATCTGGATCGTGATGGAGCTGGTCCTGTAGCCATGTCTGGTCCTTGTTCTGTTTGTTCTGAGTTTGGTCCTGGTCCCATGACACCCTCCTCATCTGGAACTGGCTCTGGTCCATCAGAGGTCGAACCTCAGAGACCAGAGTGAAGGACCCGGTCCCTCCTCCTCCTCCTGCTGGCCGGGACGGGAGAGGAAACACAACCCGGCTGAGGAAGATGAGGAAGAAGAAGAAGACGACAAACAACAAGAATGTTTGTGACAGTGACTGCAGAACCAGAATGAGCACATGAGGCTACAAGCCTGACTGTTGTGTGATGTTCTGAGTGATGTTCAACCTGCTGCCAGCATTTTGTGACAGGAACCGGGACGAGATGCTGAGACTCTCACTGGAGCTGTGGGACGTCTTGCTTGGACTTCCTGTCAACAGATCAGATGAGACAGTTTGAGTCTTAGTTGAAGAACCAGGAAAACTGCAGCAGGGGGATGGTTCTCACTTGATGCTGCGAAGTCGGCCAGGGTAACAAAGTGTTCCTTTAAGAACGCCTCCTGATCTGGAGTCTGAGGAACCAGCTGAGATGCTCGCACCTCATCCTCATCCTCGTCCAACTCTGAGGAGTTTCCATCCACACTGAGCTGCTCGGTGGGCTCAGAGTCTGAGAGGCAAACACAGAACAATCACAGTAAGACGTCCCATGATGCACTGGGTCACAGTCACACGACACTGCAGAAGTAAGTGATGTTACTGCAACTCACTGTCCCCTGCTGGTCGGTCTGGACTGGAATGTCTGGAACTGAAGCCCAAAGAGACACCACTATCTGGACTGGGTTTGTCCTTGTGTCCACCTGCAGGACACACCTCCTTCACCTGGAACTCACTGACGGCAGGGGGTGGGGTCAGCAGATTAACATAATTTGACTTTAGTGTTTTAGTGATGTAACTGTCCCACCTGCCAGCTACACTCATGCTGTCCTCCCATTGGTCGGGATACAGTACTGGATCCTCCCTGTCTGGGCTCTGATTGGACAGCAGGATGAAGTCCAGCCCATGATTGGTTCTTGCCTCGTTGTGTGCCACCTGGATTGACAGATTCGCACTGTCAATACATCTCAGGTGTCACTTACTGACAGACCAATCCTGACTCCAGCTGAGATCATGTGACTGACCTGTAAACTGATGCTACTTCCTAGCTCTTCATTACTTCTTTGAAGCCCTGCCTCCACACTCTGGCCCTTCAGGCTGCAGGGGGAGTTGCTTAAATCAGATGGGCTTGTCTTCACCTGAAGGGCGGGGCAAGACAGCAGATTAACACTACATTCACTCTCCTGTCTCCTCACGTCCTTGTCCACTTGTCTCTTCACCTCCTGAAAGGGGCAGTAGAACTCTAGCAGTCTCAGGTCAAACATAGATTTCACCATCAGAACCCTGTCTGCGCCGTCCATTCTCCTGGACCAGCGGCGTCGAGGGAGTCGTCCATCTGACGCTTCCTGATGAGTCCATAAAAAGGGGATCAGACGTGAGCTGGAGGAGTCTGACAGCCTCTTCATACGTCAGCGGTTATCGATGAGATTCTAATCTGATTACCGGTATTGAATCAGAGTCGGCTCACCTTCCTGCAGCTCTGAGCGTCCACGCCTCGACACCTCTCGTCTGATGTGTCTGCAGCCAAACAGTTCAGTTACATCTCTCTTAAATTATTAAAATAAAGTTTCATGTGTGTGTGTGTATCTTATATATATAGATATATCTATATATATCCATATATGGGTCTATACTATATATGTATATGTATATATACACATATATACAGTATATACATATATATGTACATACACACATATATACAGTATATACATATATATGTATATACACACATATACAGTATATACATATATATGTATATACACACATATATACAGTATATACATATATATGTATATACTGTATATATGTGTGTATATACATATATATACACACACACATGAAACTATATTTTAATAATTTTATATATTATAGTCATATATATACATATATATGTATATATATATATACACATATACATATATATATATATACACACATACATACATACATACACACACACACACACATATATAAAATGGTCTTATTTCCCTTGGTTTCTTTTTTTCTCTCAAAAGTTTCAAAACATAATGAGATCAAAGTAAGTTTGACATCAAAGTGATTTTCAGATCAAAGCATTCACTTTGTTGAATGTTTCATTTGAAGGCTGCAACCATTTCTGACATTTGGGCATTTAAAGGCTCCACATGAGCTCCAATAGCCACACACAGATGCTAGCATGTCATACGCCCCTTTCAGACAGGGAATGCGCCAAATTTGCACCCCGGTAGCAGCGGGAATTTCCCGTCTTGTCTGTGTGAAATGGAGGTGTAATATTCCTCTTTCCAAAAAAGCCGCCACTTGTGCAGGCGTAAACGTGACGTGATGTGCAGCGCGTAGTTGTGCGTGAACAATGAAGTACAGCATGTGCCTCAGGAGAATATTCAGCCCCGTGACGGTCTGGCAAACCTGGTCGTGTCCCAGTCCAACCTCCCTCTGCCGCTGCTGCTGTTGTGGTCACAGACCTGCTGGTACTTTTTTTAAAAGTGTTTCCACTCGTTGGTGATGTTCCATCATCTGGCGATAGCCACGTCAACCAAGATCCTCTGCGACCTTTTCATACAACAAGCCATCCTTCGCAGTCTCGTGAGGTGTTGATCCACGGGCCTCTCGCCTGTGATGTCAGCAGCTCCCAGGAGCTCATCTTGCCGAAGTGATGATGCAACAGTCCGTGAGTTTCAAAACAACAGTTCGCCGCTCCGGCTGCCAGCAGCGTCAGTGTCAACATTCTCAGAGGTGTTTGATGCGGGAGAACCTGCGAGCGTTACGTTTACAAGTATGCGTCATCATCGACACCGAGCCGGCACATTGACGGCTTGGATTCACATAGCAGTTGGAAGTGGCAATAAGGGAACCTTCGGGAGAGGGAAGTTGCCGGGCTAAAACTGACCCCCACTTTGCTGCACTCTGTCTGAAATCTCTGAGTGAGCCGCAAAAAAGACAGGCAAATTAGCAGCTCGGTGGCCAGTGTAAAGGCACCTTTAGTAACATGACATGTAACCATGGTAACAGACCTGACACTTTCTCTAAGACACCTGCTGTCACCATAGGAAGGCGGCTCAATTCCTCCTCCTCCTCTTCCTCCTTGTCACTGTCTGAGGACAAGGTGACAACACGTGGAGATGTCACTTCCCTGCCGCTCACACAGACACAGACACACACACACACAATAAGGATCACCCATAACACAAAGTGCAAATGAATGCAAACATTGCACCAAAGTTATTATTGTTACAGTTCAATCAGAGCTGCTTTGACAGACATCATGAATTCTGTCAGGAAGGCACTGATTCTGATGCTAAGCTAACACCCCCTGTGCTGTATCTTTCCACAACTTAAGCTTGGTTGATATTTCAGCACCTACACTGCTGTGCCTGTGACATCAGTCCTAGGTGGTGTGGCTGTGTTCCGCTGTAGTTATACCACTGTACTGAGTTTCAGTTGATGGTTGCTGAAAGTAACACTGAAATGAGCTCTGAACAGTGGAGGACACAGAATGGAAATATGATGTAAAAGTAGCTCCAGGTCATAGCCACCATACGCAGTTACATTTCCAGCCAACTGCCTATCAGGCTGCTGAATCTGAGCTACACCCTGATGTGGATTTGGTGCAGAATTCTCTGGTCTCCCTCTCTTGTGTTATCCTGCCTCCATGTTGTCTGTGTAGGTTCTCATTCATCCAGGTCATCGTAGATCGAAGCCAAGTAAAATCTGGTCAACTGGACGTAAGTTTATCTTGAAGACGTTTCACCTCTCATCCGAGAGGCTTCTTCAGTTCTAGTGAAGAGTGTGGAAGCTCCAGCTTATAAACCTATGTGGGAGTGGTCAGTGCTATTGTGGTGGAAACGACCCTCCCGAGACTCACCTGGCCTCCCCAAACGACAGTCGTTGTGCGGTGTCAGGGAGTTTCAGGGGTGGTCGTTAGGGAGTTTCACCAACCACTCAGATGCTAATGGGCTGTGCTGGCAGCAGCCGTTCCACATGGGTCTTTCAGCTGAACTGCCTCCATGTTGGAACCTGTTATGCTGGCAGGGTCCTTAGGGCAGGTGGCCCGGTGGAGCAGTGGTCCTCCCTGTGGCCCCCCACCAAGAAGGTTGTGGGTGGAGCCCCGGCTGCAGCACAGGGTCTTTCTGGGTGAGTCTCCATGTTCTCCCTGTTCCTGCTGGGTTCTCTCTGGTACTCCAGCTTCCTCCACAGTCCAAAGACATCAAGAGGGACCAGGTTAATCCAGACTCTAAATTGACCGTAGGCGTGGCTGGGAGAGCCAATGGTTGTCTGTCTCTATGTGTTGGCCCTGCCATGGACTGGTGACCTGTCCAGGGGGAAGGCTGCTGGGATAGGCTCCAACCCCCCCCCCCCCCGAACAGGAGAGGAGGGAGAACATGGAGGGATGGAGGGATGGGTGGATGGATGATGGATGGACGGTCGGTCCTTAAGGTGCCACCGACGTGCTGACCATGAAAACCCTGCCTCCTTTGTAACCTGATTGCTGACACTGCTCTCTTAACTGCCCCCGGTGTGGATAAATACAGTTTTGTGAATCTGAATTGATGTTCTGATTCTACAAAGCCTTTGTTATGTTTTACTGTTTTCCAGTAAATTCTTCTTATCATACGGTGATCAACTACACCCCCTCCCCCCCAATCATTCCTTGGGACTTTCAACCTTTTGGAAACATCTTAAGTGATTCTCCCTAACAAGTTGCCATTGTTTCCATGGACATAAATAACTTTAAACTCACCTGGAAAGTGAGGAGACATGGACACAGGTGGGTACTGTTACCATGGAAACAGCTTATCAAATTCACCTGAAGGTGGCAGCTTGTTGCTGAGGTGCATTCTGGGAGTTCTGAAAGCTGCTGGAAGGTTGGAGGTCAGCGAGGCGCTGCCTCATCCTGAGGGTTAACTCGGGATTTAGCCGCCACACGAATATGCAGCTGCTCACACACACACACACACACACACACACACACACACACACACACACACACACACACACACACACACACACACACACAGATGTTCTGATGTAACAGCAGCATGATCAAATGATTCCTGTTGGTGGTTGCATGGATGTTGTGCGATGGCATACCTGTCTCCAGACACAGTGACTAGGTGTCGACAGTCGCTGCTGAACTTCAAGCCCGTCACAATCTCTGAGACACACAAACAGTCAAATCACTCGCCATGTGAGCGGTGACACACGAACACAGCAACATACATCCTGGAGGTCTCAGCAGTTCATAGGGTCCATGCACCAGTTACACACATCACTAGTTTGATCTCTATAGATGGTGGATGTGAGGAGAAGTTACACCAGACTCCGCTGATCTACAGCTCATGACATTCATACCCACCTCCATTGCACCCCCCCCCCCCCCACACACACACCTGAATGTCCGAACATGGTGGCTACACACTCTCCAGAGTAGAAGTCAAAGATGCTGATGTTCTTATCGGAGCAGGAGGTAGCAATGTAGAGACCCGACGGGTCAATCTGCACCTATTGATAATGACAGGGCAGTTAATGCACACCCAAGCCCCTCCCATCACCATGGCAACAGATGGTAGGCGTATACCTTGATGAGAGTACCGTCTTCTCCCTGAGATCCTTTATACATCTTCTTCTGTTTGCCATTATTGATGTTGAAGATCCTGCAGGATGACAATGACATCATCATCATCACCACCACCACCAACATCATCATCATGGCGGTGGTTTTCCAGCGTGCACCCTGAAACTGTAGCTTCCTGTCTGACCAGATGGCAGTGTGACAAATAGCTGAACGATGTTTAACAAAGTCATGATTGAAAGGAAACAGCAGAAAAGAAAAGACAGGCAAAGGAGAAAAACAGTGAAAAGAAAATAGCAAAGATGTTGACTTCAGTGCCACATCGCAGGGACAGGTGTGTGACATCACCTAATGCTGCGGTCTTGACAGCCAACAGCAGCGTATTTCCTGGTTGCTTCCACGTCCATGTCATAGAGGGTCGTCTTCCTCACTGCATGATGAGTGCGCTTGAACTCTAAACCCACATCAGTCTGCAGAGACAGGAGCAGCAGAAGAAGAGGGTGGGTTCTTTACGCCCAACGGGAACTCAGATTGTAACCAAACAACTCCTGATAGTCAGCTACGTGGTCAATGATGTCGACTGTGCAAGTAGACGTCAAGATTGTGATATCACTTACCTTCTGTGCGGTGCGGAAGTAGACGCTCTTGTCAGCTCCACAGCTGATCATCCTAACCCTACCCTCATTGGCTGACAGACAGGAAGAAGGTGATGTCATAGGTTGTCATATGATGAGGTTTGTTTGATAATCTGATAAATTGATTTGTTTAATTAATCAGAATGTGTGGACATCAAGACGCCAGGGTATAAGGGTCAGAGGTCACTAACCAGCAAACCTGACAGCAGTAATGGAGGATGAGTGCTCATCCAGAGTCTGAACCAGGGTGTAGTCCCTCGCTGCATCCAGGACGTGGATCAGACGATCCCGACTGGCTGTGGCTAGCAACTGGAGACCTGGGAGATAAGGACACGCCCCCTTAGTGCCACCGGTCACTCTCCTGCGAGCATCGCTGGGCACCTCAGGGCCCTCTGATGTCATAAGGCACCTGGTCACTGTTTTTTCCATCAGCAATCCAATATGGCCACCATCAGACACTAGCAGTGGTTATACATAGTATATCTGGGTATGATATTGCTCTAGGATACCGATCAGGGATATTGATCAGTGGTTCCCAAACGTTTTCAGTTGCAAATACCAGCACAAGAGTCAGAAAAGATGAAGATCGACATCATCATCATCAGACGCCTGCAGCTGCTGAGCGACTCCATGACCTCCAGCGGTACAATATGAAGTGATGATTAACCACCAGAGGAGTGATGCGCCACCGTCCTTCTAATGTACACACAGGTGGACCCTCACATGCTGAGAGGTCTCAAGTTGAGATCAACTCCTTCCCTCCTACAACAGCCGACAGGTACCGGCGGTCCTACCTGAGTCCTCCTGAACCCTAGAGCTGGTTCATTCATGTCAAGGTGCTGCCTGAAGGTCAGTCTGAGTTCAGCACCCTGGCACCCAGGAGCACTGACAGAGTCTCACTCGCATGTTTGATTAGCTTGTCACTAGCAGGTGGTAGCCTAAAACCTTTGAAAAAGAACTCTGAGATATTGTTAGCACTGTCCAGAGTTTGTCTCTGACTCGGTATAATACTTTGGCAGTATTAGTATAATACTAATCAGCCTCCCTCCCACCACCTCCACCGCTGAATGAGTTTTCAAACAGAGGCTCAATGAGTGACCAGAGCCATTGATGAGGCGACTGCCAGCCCCCCTTCAGATGGACATCTTTCCTCACACCTCAATTCAAGGGTGAACGTTCTGTATCCTGGCTTCAGTGAGGGGGCTCAAGTGCGCTAAGAGGCAGCGCTGGTTCCAGGTTGACCAAACTGGTGACCACATCGAATCTTGGCTATCTGGTAGAATCTCTTCTACCAAGGTGCAATAACGCCATGGGGTCACGGGCACGATACACATATACATCCAGCCTTTGCATTTGTATCTATTATGTACTTCACCTCTTACCTGTACTCTGGTGCTTGCTATCTAGAGTACAGCTACGGTAATAGATTACAGTGTCTCTAACAAGAGTACGTCTGCAGACATCGATTACTGTTGCAGTAACACAAAGCTGCTGCAGTAATGGAGCGCGGCCCAACCAGCAGCCTGGGGACGGTTGGAGGCGTGATCAGATACTGATTGCATCACTAACTTGCTTCAAACATTCACCTGCCAGTTGACATATTGTTCCCGCCCCCATGGTTCCCCCCACAGGTTAAGAACAGTGATATAGAGAGGAAAGAGTTCACCTGTGTCTGGTTTCGAGAACTCGAGGCAAAGAATCTCTGAATCGTGAGCCTGAACATTCAGAATCTCCTCCATACTGTCAAGATCATGGATCCTAACACACACACACACACACACACACACACACACACACACACACACACACACACTTATTTACAAAACAAACATTATTATTCAAGGACAGCAAACACTGATGTAATATGTGAAGAGACATGAATTTATCTCTGAATTCTACAAGACCCGAATCTCCATCACAGGAACAAACGCCCTACGAGGCGAAAACACTTAACGAGCCAAGAAGAATGCTAATGAGCTCAAGCTAATGTGACCGGCAACGCTGAGATCAGTGCTTGGTGTCCTAGTATCAACATGGACCCCATGCCCACCAAGGTGTCTAACAGACATACCTGAGGACTCCCAGGCGGTCCCCGGACGCCAGGTGCTG
Source organism: Aulostomus chinensis (assembly GCF_037954235.1). Lineage (NCBI taxonomy): Eukaryota > Metazoa > Chordata > Actinopteri > Syngnathiformes > Aulostomidae > Aulostomus > Aulostomus chinensis. Next base: position 26,863,215 of record NC_141336.1, read on the forward strand.
CCCATCTGGACTGACCTTCAGGGTCCTAATACCCGCTCGGCTCTGGTCACTGTGCTGGCCCTCTTGGCCCGATGACCCCACCTTCTCCATGTTGCCTCCAACAACAGCAACACTCTCTGTGTCCAGGAGGTTCACAATGTTGTTGTCAACATAAATGACCTTCTGCAGGTCCTGCAAGGTCAGAGAAGTCAGACAGATCAGGTGAGTTGTCCAAGTGTGTGTGTGTGTGTGTGTGTGTGTGTGTGTGTGTGTGTGTGTCCTACATGGCTCAGGACATTCCTGTTCAGGATGTTGAGACTGTCGATTGTCCACAACCGGATGGTGTTATCTGAGGAGCAGGACAGGAAACAGCCAGGGGGGAGGCTCCTCTTGCCTCTCCCTTCTCCTACGGCTCCACTGCCTTCTGGATACACCTGCAGAAGACACAGAAGGGGGAGGGGTCATGTCCTCAGTTACTGGTTCTGTCCAATTTCATCAGCTTGTAAAATATTTGACTGTTGGAAAATCTGGAGGATGTTTTGGTACGACTAAACAACGAAATGACCCGCAAAAATGAGCATGAGTGGCGTGCTGGCACTCGTGGACCTGGGCCTCCTGGTTACTCCACTAAATGGAGGAGTGCCATTGTCCCCCGCATCCAGGAATCACAGAAGAACTCATTATTGAGGGAAGGAGCCGTCACAAACCAACAAGTTAACCAGTGAAACCACAGTCCAACAACTTAAACTCAAATATTAATGGAACAGGAGCAGGTGAACCTGGTACCTGGCTGGACGCTGGTCAGAGAGACACAGATGAGTGTGTAGTTGTGTTGGAGTGTTCATGGATGTTCTATGTTCTCCGTAGTGGTTCAGTAGTATTAGTCTCTGAAGAGATCTGAGGCACTACTAATACTACCTACAGGAGACAACAGGTGTCTCCACCTCAAACAGGAAACAGCTCCCCCACCTTCCTGTCTTCACCGCCGGCATCAGTAAAAGTCTGGAATGGCACCGACCCCCAAGATGACACACCTCAGGGCCCTGGAATGGTCTTCCAGAGTCTGATTCATTAGCTCAGTCCAGCAGATGTTAACAAGTCCCTGAATCATACTCAAGTTTGTTTCCCCCCTCAGCGCAGTTAGTGTGAGCAGGGCCAAGAGTAAGAGGGCCAGACAAGTATAGAGCCTAGCAGGCAACAGAGTCGCTTCCACGTGAAAGATGTCTGTGTAGGTTCTCATTCATCCATGTCATCGTAGATCGAAGCGAAGTAAAATCTGGTCAACTGGACGTAAGTTTATCTTGAAGACGTTTCACCTCTCATCCGAGAGGCTTCTTCAGTTCTTCTCTTTCAGGGGTGGTCGTTAGGGAGTTCCCCTCCCTCCCTAACGACCACCCCTGAAACTCCCTGACACCTCACAACGACTGTCGTTTGGGGAGGCCAGGTGAGTCTCGGGAGGGTCGTTTCCACCACAATAGCACTGACCACTCCCACATAGGTTTATAAGCTGGAGCTTCCACACTCTTCACTAGAACTGAAGAAGCCTCTCGGATGAGAGGTGAAACGTCTTCAAGATAAACTTACGTCCAGTTGACCAGATTTTACTTCGCTTCGTTCCATGTGAAAGGAAAAGGACCTCAAACTGGGGGTGAAATACGAAACATTAAGTAATACATCAGCTAGGTAACCTTTGACCTCCCGTGGAAACCTGCGTTGTGCTGTGACTGACACTGACCTCCAGGCTCCACACACAGGAGGAGTGGTAGAGGGCGGAGTAGAGCTTTCCAGCCCTGCGAGGGTCACGCAGGTCATGGACATCCCAAACATACACGCTGTGGTCATTGTAAACACAGGACAGCCAGTGGTTGGTGGGGTCATAGGTCACTGCCACTGTGTCGGGATAATGAGCATCCGGGCTGCAGGAGAATAGCTGACTAAGGGAAGAAGACAAGAACGTAAGAAAATGTGGAATGGTCAGACACTGTGTCACCTAGCAGCTGTGGTACCTGGCCTCCATCATACTGGCCACATCAGTGCCCAGGCAGTGTGGGCGGGGCAAAGTACACAGGAAGTGCAGGTTGGCGGGGCTGAAGGCCCGAACTGTCCCATCAGAACAACCACAGAAGATCAACTCATCTGTGACGCACAGACAGGTGGCCTGAGACGTCTGAGGACGAGAGAGAGACAGAGAGTGGGAGGCAGAGACAGAGACAGAGAGAGAGACAATGAGAGAGAAAGAATGAGGGAGGGGGGATTCATCACTCCATCTCTGGGACAACTCAGACGTTGGTTTTTGTCCCTGTGGGACATCAAGGGGCTGCTAACGCCTGCAAAGGAGCACATCAACATAGCTAAGCTAGCTTGAGCTAAGGCTGTAGCTCTTCCACGGGTGGATGCCATCCAGGGGAGCTGAGAACCAACACGGGGTTCCGCCTGGCAGCTATAAAGCAAACAGAAATGAGGGTTTTGGACAGAACCAAAGCATCTGCTCACAAAGGGGCTGTTGTGTTCATAAGTCAAGCCTCTGAAGGACACTCAAGGGCAGTGGTGGTGTTTGGTGGGGTGTCTGGCTGTGGGACCCTGGACTGGTGGTGGACACTTTGGGGAATGTGGGCGTGGCTGGTGAAACAGACATCAGGTACTCATTGAGATTGAGAGCAGTGAGCTTGTAGTGGCAGATATTCACTTGTTCATGCCACCTAGCTTACTGACCAGTAGCTAACCCTTTCTTACTGGTGTCCACCCACAGGCATAATCTATCGACAGTCACTTTGTACATTTCCTTACGTTTACTCTGAATTGATATCTTCCTTGATTCCCGGACACAAACTCATGGAGATTGATGAACGATGAACACTGGTCTTTATTTTCAACTTCAGGAAATCCAAAAGATGTACAACAATTCTATAATCCTCTTCTGAATTAACTATGATTATACTGACGTACTTACGGACTACGGTAAAAAAGCTGTATCGCTCTACTGGACAGAACCTTACTTCACTGTTCGTTCCAGTAACTGTCTGATCTTACCAATAACGTCCACATCCTACAGTGCGCGGGTGCAGTAACCCATTTAGGCCTACATGAATTCTAGCCTGTTCTTAGTGGCAGAATGGCATATAAACATATCTAAATAACAGACAGTCTACATAACCTCATATTCAGTACAGAATATGAACTGCCATTGAATCCTTATCATTAATAGCAGTATATTAACTGTAAATCACACACATATTAAAGTGATAGATCTAAAATATTCCACACGGACATGAACAGAATAGCCTATGTAACGATTTGGCACAGCTGTTAGTGTTACAAACGGGGTAAAGTGGGTGTGTTCGAGTCAGTAAGTTCATCTGAATTAGGTTTAAGATTCAGATGCTTCATTTTGACTCAGATGTAAACAAATGAGTCACATGACTGTTTGAGCCACTTTGACTTGATTTCAATGTTCTGACATTTTCACAGTCAAATGAGAAGCTGGTGGAATTCAGAGATGAAACCAGGCTGATGAAACATGCAGGATGAGTGAGTGACAGCTGCCTGGTGGCTTACTGCAGACGGGGTGAAGACTTACGGAGGCGGAGTCAACTTGCTGATCAGGAAGCAGAAGAGGAAGCAGATTAAGATGTCAGAACAACAAGCAGTTCAGACCAGTCACGCGTCTCTTCAGGAAACAAGGTGACTCACCCGGAGCTCCACCCACTTGTCCAGCAGGCGCCGTTCGTTGAATTCACATAGCAGGCCGGATGATGTGATGCAGAAGGTGGAGGTGGCCTGCCGGCCCCGCCCACATGCTACATCACTGAAGAAGTTGTTCCTGAGTTCCCCCAGCAGCCCTGAACGGCCCAGCAGAGGCACAGTTGCATTCACCTGGACACGATCACATGAAATCACTCAGAACTTCCACCTAAAATCACCATCAGAGAACAAGACGGCTGACTGGCAGGAGGAGAGCACCTTGGAGCTCTTGCTGTGGTCCAGGTACCAGAACTTGACATGGCGGTTGCCGGCGGTAACAAAGTACGAGCTGTCATCTGAGAAGGAGACAGCGGTCACCTTACTGGAAACCTTATTGGCTGCAACGACCACATTTTTCTATCCAGGAGACACAAAAATTTTGATCAGTTCATTGTTCAGTTGATCAACAAGTTAACTGATCAAGTACCTTCCAGTTCCAGACGTTGACCATCATGTCATGCTGGTAACCCACACTGACGATATATTTGCCATTTGGGGAAAACGCCACACAGGCCACTCCATATTTATGTTCCTGAAGCTCAGCGACCTGCAGATACTCGGTCACCTCCCAGACTCGAACCGCCGGCACGTGACCGCTCTGTAAGACAAAAGAAAAATCTTTAAACGGCAGCTGACATTGAGCATGCTCAGACCTGCTGGCATCCCTCCGACATCGCTCACCTCTCCTGTGACCACATACTTCCCATCAGGAGAGAATGCCAACGTAGTGATTGTCTTCCTGGAAGCAAGACAGAAACTTTACATGGGTGCCACAGGCAGGAAGTATCTCAACACCTGAGTCAGGTAGAATAATACACGTTACCACGCCAATGTTACTGATGCACTACATCGCAAACAGCTGAGCCTTGGACCTGGACCATCTGCAGGCCACCTCCATAAAGACTAGCAACTTTAGTAATCTTACAATTGTAGATGAAGACTTGGTTTGCAGGTGACTGTGCACACAAATTTGGATTTTTTTGGGGATAATTTATGTAAATATGCATCTTTTTTGAAAGAGTCTGAAAACAAACACAAGAACATCGATGGATTTAACTTTGAGAAATATGACTCTATGACTCTGCTGAGGGACAGCTGCAAGAAACATGAACTCAACACTTGTTAAACAAAAAAAATTTAATAACAAGTATGATCAGAATGATTAAGAAAACCAGCTTTTAAAAAGTTGATCGCTTATTGTCATGGTGACACATGACAAATAATGCTTTCATACTTTGTCCCTATAACCATCGGGATGTTATTTCAGCATCATTTTGATCAGCTTATTATAAGTAAATCAGTCAAAACTATGATGAAGTAACTGACATTGCTGCTTCTGCCTCATCACGACATGACAAGGCTGAATATTCCCCCTCTGACGACATATACTTGTTCATGTTCATTGTTCTTGGTGAGGCAAAATGCATTTTCTGATTTAACAGACAACAAATTTTCAGGACATCTGATCCCCAAGTTTTCTGCGAATACCCAACAAAGTGGTGTGATGTCAGCATTTGAACTGTTTCAGCTGTCCCCTCTGGTGGTCTGCAGTCCACAAATGGGAGATGAAAGCTGACTGGTTACCTGGAGGTGTTGAAGATGTGATGCTGTTTGTTTTTCCGAGGATTCAGAAGGACAACAACACACCTGCAAATAAACATATACACCTGATTAGCATAAACCCTCCAGGACATCCACAAGCTACTGTAGTACAGCAAACATAGCACAGGAAGTCATGACCACAGGAGCTAATTACCATGACATGATGTGAGTGGGGTTGGTGTTGTATTTCACTGCATACTACAACATAGCAAACATGTGAACTACTAGAGCACATATGTGATCTACTAGAGCACACATGTGAACTACTAGAGCAAACATGTGAACTACTAGAGCACATATGTGATCTACTAGAGCACACATGTGAACTACTAGAGCATACATGTGAACTACTAGAGCATACATGTGAACTACTAGAGCACATATGTGAACTACGAGAGCATACATGTGAACTACTAGAGCATACATGTGAATTACTAGAGCATACATGTGAATTACTAGAGCACTCATGTGAACTACTAGAGCATACATGTGAACTACGAGAGCACACATGTGAACTACTACAGCATACATGTGAACTACTAGAGCATACATGTGAATTACTAGAGCACTCATGTGAACTACTAGAGCATATATGTGAACTACGAGAGCATACATGTGAACTACTAGAGCACACGTGAACTACTACAGCATACATGTGAACTACTAGAGCACACGTGAACTACTACAGCATACATGTGAACTACTAGAGCACACGTGAACTACTACAGCATACATGTGAACTACTAGAGCACACGTGAACTACTACAGCATACATGTGAACTACTAGAGCACACGTGAACTACTACAGCATACATGTGAACTACTAGAGCACACGTGAACTACTACAGCATACATGTGAATTACTAGAGCACACGTGAACTACTACAGCATACATGTGAACTACTAGAGCACACGTGAACTACTACAGCATACATGTGAATTACTAGAGCACACGTGAACTACTACAGCATACAGGAACACATGCAGATAGCTGCCTATTGTAGTAGCTCCCACTTTTCAGTCTTCATGACCTCTTTTTCCAAACTTTACTACACTTCCTTTCTTATGTATTACTGTGTTTTTAAGAGTCTGTCGTGGGTTGCCAAGGTCACTGCATTTTTCAGTGGTCTTTTACCCTTTTTTCACACTGTGAACGATTGTGATCGGGGGCCCTGCGCACAGGCATGGGTCCCATTGTTCACACCCGGGATCAGCTACTCGTGTTCCAACTCATGGTGGTGTGTCATATGCAGGGATGTGCACAATTGCACAATGACCCTCAGGAACTTAAGGGAAGGAGATGGGGCTGTCGTGCCGGAGTGATGCGCCGGGCCAGGAGGAGACGTTACAGGTAGGTAGGGCTGCAACGATTAGTCGACATTGTCGCCAAAAATCGATAATAACAATCGTCAACAATGAATTCCATCGTCGACTGTTGTCGCCAGAAGCGTTTTTCCAACAGTGAGGCATCTCTCTTGATTATCATCTCTGACAGAGTCGCTCATGCGCAGTAGCGTCTCTTCTCTGAGCGGGAACATTCAAGAACGCGGCGTCAACATCAGGTACGCGCACCAAAACTTCTAAAGTTTGGAGCATTTCAGCCTGGATACGGCGAATAAAAAGACTACGAGCAAAGGTTGCTAAGCAGACCTTGGTGTCATGGCGGTGATGCAGGAACATTTAAAGAAGCTCGTCGGGCAGCTGAAGGAAGCGCAGTCTGACTCTCCTCGTGAGACTCAAGGGACATTCAAGCAGGACGGTTTTAGGACACATTGGACATTTTAGAAGCGTGTTTTCACTGTAAAAGAGAGCTCTAATCCCCTCGGTGCACGAACCCTTGCATGTGGTAATTAAACATTAAAACACCTGTGGCTTACAGTCCAGTGCGGCTTGTATATGTACATATATTCAGGTGCGCTTTATAGTCCAGAAATTACGGTAACTCATTGGCTGGTGTAACCATCAGTTCACTGCTGCACTTTGACTCCGTCGGCCTGTTCCATAAAGAACCCTTGCCAAGTGTTTCCAGCGACAGACAAATAGCACGAGTTAGTGTGCCTCAGCAGAACCTTAATCACTAGTTCTGCCCTCCTGATCACGCCATGGCGCCATCGCTTACCCAGCTGGATACGCCAACAGCCCGGTGCGAGGGTCGCAGGCCAGTGCTCGATTTCCTGGAGCTGTGATACCAAGGACCTTCTCCAAAGTCACCTGAAGGAAAAGGTCAGAGGTCACTTGTTAGTATGTTGTAAACTGAACACAGACTGGTCTCACAGTAGACTATGGGTACCAAGGAATGGTATAAATTAGAACTGGGCAGGATTGGATGTGTACTAAAGAGCATCATCACCAGGGACAACCAAAAACCCTGGACGACAGATGAAGGACGCAAAATGTTAAAAGCACAGAACTCAGCCTTCAAGTCTGGTGACCAGAAGGCCAACTTGAACCTCAGCACGGGCTCCTCTCAGGGCTCTTCACCTCGATGACACACGACTGCGCCCCCGGGGCCTCTACCACCCACTTTGTGAAGTCTGCAGATGACACAACAATAGTGGGCCTCATCCGGGACGACGACCTGGTCTACAGAGAGGAAGTGGAGTGGCTGGTGGGCTGGCACAATGACGACAACCTAATCCTGAACGTGGACAAAACCCAAAAGATTGTTCTTGATTTTAGGAGGAAGTCCGGCTCCACTTCACATCAACAACTTGGCCGTGGAGGTGGTCGGCAGCGCCAGGTTTCTGGGTACCGTCACAGGGCACCTCTCTTGGTCTGTGAACATCACGTCGCAGGTCAAGAGGGATCAACAGCGCCTGCACTTCCTGCGCATAATGAGGAGTGCCCACCTGCCCACCCATCCTCACTACAAGGGTTGCAAAATTCCAGGAATTTTCAAACTTGGGAACTTTCCTCTGGAATTTATGGGAATTAACAAGAATAAACAGAAATTTACTATATTGAAGGTATGTTCTGAATGAAGAACTAAAATATAGGAGGGGAAATTATATTTTAGCATAACACTGACTAAAACAAGCAGAAACCATTCAAGTACAGGTGGCTATCTATGCTATCACATGCACACAGCACACTACTGCTGGGCTGTGCACTTTTCATGGTTATATATTTTGACAAATTTGGTGATGTTTAACTTACAAATATCACATTTATCTGTATTTATGCAGTACAGAGCTGCAACATGTACCACATCAGCTACAGCTGGCATCGCCTCACAGGTGGGAAATGAATGTCAAGATACAACCTGTACTTCAAATCTGATGCTGTTTTTTTCTGCCTCCTGTCAGATGTTTATCAAATTATTTAGAATATTAAATATCTGAGCATCGTTCCAGTTGTGGAGCTCGGCCAACCATTTATTTGTTCTTGCCGCTGCATTAGCATTCTTACGATGTCACCTTCTCTTACAGAAAACTGCTACGTGCGCCGTCCGATGTGTGGAGACACTTCACATGAGGATTCGAGGATGGGGGTGCATTTGTTAATCGTTCATTTTTGAGTATTTCGCTCAAGTCAACTTTGTGTTCTTGGATGAAACTTGACTTCATTCAAAAATAAATCTGTTTAATCACATTATTTTGGATCGATGTCTGCTTATTACAAAACAATTGTTTTGGCTTTGATGTGGTACTTTCCACTAAATAACCCTAAATTCCAATAAATTCTCATTCAATTCCCATGGAAAGTTTACAATTTGGAATATTTTCCCAATCCCACGGCTTAACTTTCCATGGAAATTTACCATTAATGACCCACCCCTGGGGCTGCCCGGTGGTGCAGCGGTCCTCCCTGTGGCCCCCAGCAAGAAGGTTGTGGGTGGAGCCCCGGCTGCAGCAAGGGGTCTTTCTGGGTGAGTCTCCATGTTCTCCCTGTTCCTGCTGGGTTCTCTCTGGTACTCCAGCTTCCTCCACAGTCCAAAGACATCAATTTGGGGACGAGGCTGATTGATTCTCTAAATTGACCGTAGGTGTGAATGTGAGTGTGAATGTGAGTGTGAATGTTTGTTCGTCTCTGTGTGTTGGCCCTGCGATGGACTGGTGACCTGTCCAGGTCCAAACTGTCCAATGAACCCCGCCTCTCGCCCGTAGATGCTGGGATAGGCTCCAGCCCCCGCGACCCTTACTAGTCAGGGATAAGCGGAAGACGACGGTGGTGGTGGTGGACCCACCCCTGTGCAACCCTACTCACTACAGCATCTTGACCAGCTGCACCTGTGTGGCGTGGAGGCTGCAGTGCTGCCACCTGGAGGGGTGTGAGGAGAGTGGCGAGCACAGCACAGGGAAACAGCATGACCTCCCCTCCATTCCGGACACCGCACCTCTCGGCTGCCTGTCCCGCGCCAAGAACGTCACCTCACTCACTCCCCCACTGCGGTCTGTTCTCCCTGCTGGCCTCTGGGAGGACGTTCCGCAGCATCGGGGCACCTCGTGTCAATCATGTCACAGCGCACTTGATATTTCTGACACGACTGCTTGTGCTCGTGTGTGTCACCCAATATTCTGCAGCTAAGTTTCTGAGTCGAACTCTGAGCACCAATAAGCCCTCATCTAACCGTGACAATGTCATGTCCACAGTGACCTCAACATCTGGCCGCCAGCAGCCGGCAGTGGTCCTGATGCCAGGTGATGAGGATGCAGAGCTGCCTGAGGTTGCCAAGGTAGCCTGACTCAGTTTTCAGAAGGTTTTCGTCTACTTCCTGTGAGGTGAAGGAACCCGGAAGTCACACTTAACTCAATATTATCGTCAGCATGACATCACTGTAAAAATCGTAAAGTCTTGCTTTCCGTCTCTTCTGACGTCATTGAACTGCAACACAAATGTTTGGAAAAACTGGAACTGCTCCATAAATAAAAGTAAATTCCATACTTGAGGATTTCTAAATGAGATATTCTGGTCAACCATTCAGAAATCTTCATTTAATCTCTTTCTCCCGCCGCTGTCAACGTGAGTTGTGTGACTCCTCCTCTTTACCTCAACACAAGCTAGCAAGCTCGCGAAGCGACGAGTGTAATCATATGACTCATTGTGACGACAGCAGCGAGTTCAAGTGACGTTAATAACCACATGATCGTGTGACGTAACGCACCTTGTCGCCGAGCTCGTCTCTATGCCGTGAAGCGTGGCCCCGCCTCTTCAGCTTGATGGAAGGGGACCGCAGCAGGTTCTTGATGCGGCTCCGGATGGTGCCGCTTCCCTCGGCGCTCATCGCGCTGTTAGCTCGGCGGCTAGCTGCGTCTCAGCGGCTGGAGCCTCCCTCTGACGCTGCCGTCATGCTGCCCGCGGGCCGCGCCGGGCCAGGCTGGGCCGAGCCGGTCCGGAAGCAGCTTCAGGGAGCCTACTTCTGCTTCTGGGCTGATCCGGATCGCTGGCTCCGGTTCCGCTGCCGCTCCGCATTGTAGTCCTCCGCTCCACGGGAAAGAGACGCCGCGTCTCAGACACCAGCCAGACAGACTGAGCGAAGCGCGCGCGGCCACTGCGTCAATATTTCCTGTCGCGACTTTCAGAATAAAACTAAAACTGCACGGGTTGAGCCAATGGTTCAGTTCTCAAACGGGCTACATCCGGCTCGAGGTTTCAACCGTTTCCTCTTTCTTTATCAAGTCTGAGCAGAAGCGAATATCTCAGAGCTGCACGGACATTTGTGCCCGGGCTCTCTGGCTGTCCACGGCGTACTCCTACTTGACAGTTTCGGCTGTGACTCCGGTGTTCCTCAGAAGCGTCATCCATCATCTGGCCAGCTCGACAGATCCAGCTGATAGATGAAACGTCAGCAGCACGTCCGATGACGCTCCTCAGGAAGACCGGAGTCACAGCCGAAACTGTCAAGGAGGAATAAAACATCTCGCTATCTCGTTTTGTCTGAAGATAAGAAAGTCTGAGCATATTTAGCAAGACAAAATGAACACAACTAATGTCTGGTTTCCCCCCTGATGACCTTTAATGACCTCCATGACCTCTGTAGGCTCCTCTAGACTCTTGTTAGCAACCCAGGTTTTTAAGACTCCACCACTCCAACATCCACCAGTCTGGTGTTTACTGGTGGATCTGATGTAGAACTGAACCTCCATCATCCACCAGTCTGGTGTTTACTGGTGGATCTGATGTAGAACTGAACCTCCACCACCCACCAGTCTGGTGTTTACTGGTGGATCTGATGTAGAACTGAACCTCCACCATCCACCGGTCTGGTGTTTACTGGTGGATCTGATGTAGAACTGAACCTCCACCATCCACTGGTCTGGTGTTTACTGGTGAATCTGATGTAGAACTGAACCTCCAACATCCACCGGTCTGGTGTTTACTGGTGGATCTGAGGTAGAACTGAACCTCCACCACCCACTGGTCTGGTGTTTACTGGTGGATCTGATGTAGAACTGAACCTCCAACATCCACCGGTCTGGTGTTTACTGGTGGATCTGAGGTAGAACTGAACCTCCACCACCCACAGGTCTGGTGTTTACTGGTGGATCTGATGTAGAACTGAACCTCCACCATCCACCGGTCTGGTGTTTACTGGTGGATCTGATGTAGAACTGAACCTCCACCATCCACCGGTCTGGTGTTTACTGGTGGATCTGAGGTAGAACTGAACCTCCAACATCCACCGGTCTGGTGTTTACTGGTGGATCTGATGTAGAACTGAACCTCCACCATCCACCGGTCTGGTGTTTACTGGTGGATCTGATGTAGAACTGAACCTCCACCATCCACCGGTCTGGTGTTTACTGGTGGATCTGATGTAGAACTGAACCTCCACCATCCACCGGTCTGGTGTTTACTGGTGGATCTGATGTAGAACTGAACCTCCACCATCCACCGGTCTGGTGTTTACTGGTGGATCTGATGTAGAACTGAACCTGCTAGTCTCCAGCTACTAAGAACCACACACCTAATTGCACGTCACTCACCTGGAGATCGGGGAACCGGATGTTCCACTAGGAGAACTCATTTATTTGCTCAACCCTATCCCCATGTCACTGTTATATTTCTTGATTTGTGTGAGGCATTTTTCCGATTCTGATCGTTATTTCTTCTTTCATATTACACACACGAAATATCTTAAGATACAAGCAACATAACCCTACAAGTGGGTGGGGCTCCCAGACCCATTAGTGAACAGAAACATACGTGACGTCCATATTCAAACTTTATTTAAATTAGTGACACCTTTTGATGACCTCTATTTACATCAGAGAAGTTTTCAAGTACAAAAATACCAATTTAAGAAAAGAAGTTATTGACTGTACAAACATAAAATGAAGCAGCTTCATATTTGCCAGGTCACATGGGCCAGAGACAGGAGTCCAGGAGGCAGCTGCCAGTTCCTTTAAACAGTCATAATGTTTGATGTGTACACAATTCCTCCTGAACGGAACGAACCTGAATATTCGTAAAACTCACACGAATGACACACTTGGACACTCAAAGGTGAAAACTGATGTAATAACTGAACAAGTCTTTCAGGGTCACTGCCAAGTCCCATCACTGTAGTGTCACACCAAGATTTGCCTCGATCCTGCAGGGGATCGGTTTTGACTCACATTCATGTAGTTTTTGGTCAGAGAATGTCTGATAATGATGATGACAATGCCAAGTTATCTGAAACCTTTTTGGCTTCCAGTCATTTGAGCTATTTGTTCTTCTCTGAATGTGACTGCACAATTCTTTCCCTCAGGTCAGATGTTAGCAAATTGACAGTGTTCCCAGCTAGTTCTTCAGCTGGCTTAGCTTAGCGAGCAGCAATAAATATGAACTTGTCATGAAAATGTTTGTGAAGCAACAGGTTTCATGATCATGCTGACGTCAGCATGTTGTACTCGTGTGTTGTCTTCAGCTTTGTCTTATCTTGTGTTGAAGTGATGCCCTGCTACCTGGAGGCCGAATGTCTCCATTGTGTTTGCAAACGCTCCTTCCTCAGGTGCTCGAACGGAGCTAAATCATCTTCTCAAATTAACAACTGCAATTTGAAAAATGTAATGTTTCAAGTCAGCAGCAGTATGATGAGGTTTGTTACGTTTCACTGAAGTTCAAAAAATATCAACCCAAGCAATTTTCAGTGAGCGACCAGATGCCATTCAGAAAACTAACATTTTAAAAGTTGTTAGTTTATTATCATGGCAACGATCTGACAAATCAAGAATTCATATTTTTCCAAATGACCATAATGTTGACATTTCACCTGTTTATGACAACAAATGAATCAGTCAAAACTTTGCTGATAATGTCATGACCCAGACACCACAGGATCTCTGATACTTCCATGAGGCGGTGAGATGATGATTTAGTCCCGGTGATATCGGCAGAGCTACAGACGTGGGAGCCGCTCATTGGTTCCAAATGAGAGAAGAATATTTGCAGGTTGAATTTATATTCATGAAACTGGATGGTGCTCTGCATTACGTCTAAAACGTTGCACTTAAACAATGAGCACGAGGACACAGAATCACTCGTTTACTGACAATTAAAATAAACATTCACATCTTTGACCCTCAAATGGCACTTTTATCTCCAGCTGCTCACTGGACGCAGCTGGAGATAAATCACTGAACCTTCGTCTGAACAGAACTTCTGATGGTCTGTAAGCTTGATCGTCTGAGGCCACGCCAAGGCAGCAGCTGAGCTCCTGATTAGCCATCAGAAGGCATTAGGAGCTCTCTGAGGCGCTGTCTCATCAGCTGGGTGGAGCTCCTCTTCGTCCCAAAGGAACCAGCCTCGGCATTGGCCTCCACGCCATACTGCCCTCCGTCTGATCCCCCACCGCTGCTGCCACATTAATGCAGGTAGGGTCTGTTGTCTTGACTCCACCCACCTTCATTTGCAGCAGAGGGGGAGGAGCCAGAACACCCCCTTTAGGCTGTTCATCAGCAGGGCCTGGCCATGTATGGCTGTTAAGCCCCGCCCCCTCCAACTCAGTGTTGACAGCATCATCAGAGTCAGAGTCCAGCTGCAGGAGCCAGGGACTATGGGCGTGGCTCTGCTCCACCTCCTCCTGACTGTCCTTCATCAGTTGCCCTTGCAACACTGGCGTGGAGGCAGCCGCCTGCTGGTTGAGGAGCACAATCTCGTCGAGGAGGGACGTCAGACCTTCTGAGTCCCTTTTCTCTGGCTGATACTCCGCCCCCACAGGCCCCACCCCTATGACATCACAACTTGTAGCAAGTAGTGAAGCAGCAGGCGATGACAAGCAGGATTCAGCAGCAAGGTCAGCTGGGTCGGACGTGTGATCCAATCCTGATGGGATTGTGAGTGCCAAGTGGCGCCGGTGAGGATGGGGCGTTGGCTGTTGTATTTGTGTCGCAAGGTGTTGAGTTGTCGTCGGGTGCAGTTGAGTCGTCGTCGGGTGCAGTTGCGTCGTCGTCGGGTGCAGTTGCGTCGTCGTCGGGTGCAGTTGCGTCGTCGTCGGGTGCAGTTGCGTCGTCGTCGGGTGCAGTTGCGTCGTCGTCGGGTGTTGTATCGTCGAGTGTAGTGTCGTCGGGTGTTGTGTCGTCGGGTGTTGTGTCGTCGGGTGTTGTGTCGTCGAGTGTTGTGTCGTCGAGTGTAGTTGTGTCGCCGGGTGTAGTTGTGTCGCCGGGTGTTGTGTCGTCGAGTGTAGTTGTGTCGTCGAGTGTAGTTGTGTCGTCGGGTGTAGTTGTGTCGTCGGGTGTAGTTGTGTCGTCGGGTGTAGTGTTGTCGAGTGTAGTTGTGTCGTGGAGTGTAGTTGTGTCGTCGGGTGTAGTGTTGTCGAGTGTAGTTGTGTCGTGGAGTGTAGTTGTGTCGTGGAGTGTAGTTGTGTCTTCGGGTGTTGTGTTGTTGGGGGCTGAACCAGGTGCAGCAGGTTGTTGAAGTTTGCTGCTGGGGAAACAAACTCAGTTGACGTGAAATATTTCATATATCTGAATTTCAGGTACTGGTGAGGTCATACCTAGCCACTTAGCTAGTTAGTTGCATATAATTCTGCTAGCTAGTTAGTAATATGTGAAGTGACTTCCCTGGCTAGTTAGCAAGCTGGTTATCAGTGACATTAGTGACAGTGAGTGGGGCGGAGCTGCGGTAGAGCTTACTGATAGGTGGGTGGGGCGCCGAGGTGAGATGAACCTGCTGGGTGGTCAGACTTGGAATGTTGAGGGTGACCGAGGCCACACCTACAATCCAGACAGGAGGACGGCACTAAGATTATCCAGAAAGTCACAGGAGGTGGGGGGTGTGTCCTCACCTACCTGGTGTCGGAGACTGCAACACGGATGATCCTGCCACCACTGAGTTCAATGTTAGGACTGGTTGCCCTGGCAATCCTGCGCCGACCAGCGACAGAACCTCAGTGGGTACCACAGCCTGAAATGTGGGAGGCTCACCTGACAACAACACAGACAGGTTATCTCAGAGACCCACATCAATGACTGATGAATAACCGATTGATGTGAGAGTCTCACCATCCACACTCCTGGCCTGCTGGGACCACGAAGAAGTCTTAGAACGAGACAAGATGTTGGGCATCGTCCTTGGCCTATCTCGCACTGCTGGTGCATTGTGGGAAACAGTAGGGAGGGCCAGTAGGGGTGCCACTTGTGTGACCTTTTGACTGCAAGTGTGTGGCTGCTGGACAGGAGGGTGGGGAGGTGAGATGGTGGGCGGGGCCACTAGGCTGGGAGGAGCTTCTTCAGTCTGCAGCTGTGATACAGAGGATATCCTGACATCATCAGCTGCTTCTTCTTGTGCTGGCAGCTGAGTGGTGGTCTGGAGTGTCTCCATCCTGCTTTGTTTGGACGACAGGTGCTGCAGCTTCCTCAGGATCCTCTGCTCACTCTTGCCTGCAGCAACAAACACAAGGCAGGTTGCAGCACCACCTACAGGTCCTTTCAAGCCACGATGTAACCTTCTGATGCATGAAGCTGTTGGCACGCCGACCATTTGTCATCTCCACACTCTTGCAGGTTGAAAAAGTTCAAGTGCGGCAACAAACAAAAGACACTGATACAAAGATGATGTAAAAGTGAGCCCACTTTGCTGGTTTGCATACACACCAGTGAGACCTCATTAAAGTGAGTCTGGAAAGCCTGGAAAATGGGGCCAAACTTCCAGTATGACACCACGGCGGCAAGATGTCACAGAGTCACATGATAATTGCAGTCACAGTTCAATGGCATCAAGAAGGCTGAAAACTTGCGTTACTGACGAGTGACACTTCTCATCTGACGGGGGAGGAGTTTGATTCTTACCAACCAGTAATTTACACTGGTGCATCACCATGACAACAAACTGGTCTTACTAGGTTTTGAGATAAAAGAACTGATGTGAAAAACTGGTTTGTAGTATGACAGTGAGAAGACACGCAAACTCTTTGTTCACAGCTGTAAAACAAGTTGACTTTGCAAGTGTGAGGGTGCTGATACACGTATGAGCCATGTTGCCAAGATTGTTTTATCTTACTATCAAATTTAGTTTTCTTGAGACTTCTCAACATGGAAGAGATGACTTTAAATTCCTGAAGTGCCTGTGTTTTCCCGTCTGTGACTGGTGGGAGAAAAATATCACTTCCTGTCATGCAGCATTTGTGTCATCATCACCTGAGCGCTGTGACACGGCTCTGATGTAAGTGTCTCTCTGCCGTCTCAGACAAGATTTTTCTCTCTTCAGTTCTTCTGTCTGGCGCAACAGAGCCTGAATCTCCAGACGAGCCTGGACCACAGAAAACAAACATTCATCTTCAGTTACACCAGTGGGGATCATCTTCATCTTCATCTGAGTTCAACTTTCTTCAGGTTGATGGAAGAAATCAAGTCACTTTCTGACAAACATAGAAAAAATTACTCAGTAACATAAATTACAATAAAATGATATCTACTTAATCTCACATATACCGTTCCATCAGGTAGAAGCATGGTGTGTCTTTTTAAAAATGTGTTACTTAAAACAAAAACTTTTCTCGTACATTTACTCATGACCTTTCATCCAACTACTAGGAGATAAAATAAGAAAAGATAGTGAATGTTGGAGTGCCAGATATAAGTGACAGACATATCTGGACGGTCTGATCGGCTTGTCTGTTTGAGTGTATTTGTGAGTATTCTCGGTCCTCCGGGTCATCGTAATTCCCCAAAAATAATCAGTGAAGGCAGCTGGACTCTCCTCCTGTAAGTGAAGACGTTTCTCCTCTCATCCAAGAAGCTTCTTCAGTTCTACATTTCTGGTGGAAGGTATCAGGTATACATTCACCCAGGGGGTGGTGGCAAAAACAAACGGTCTACAGGAAACCCACCCACACGGATCAGTCTCTCCTGTTTGACTCACACCACCCACTCGAGCACAAACTAGGGGTGATCCGAACTCCCAAACACAGAGCACAAAATATCCCTTCTAAAACAGATGGGAAGAGAAAGGAACACAACCACATCCACTCAGCTCTCCAAAATTGTGGGTATCCAAACTGGGCTTTCATTTAAACTGCCAAGAAGCCCAGGGAGGATAAGAAAGATGAAGCGCATCGTCATCCCGTATGTGGGAGAGGTCTCAGAGAAACTCAGAAGGATCTTTATCCCACATCAGATCCCTGTGCACTGAGGCCCAGCAACACCCTGAGGCAAAAACCTGTCCATCCTAAAGACAAGGTTCCAAGGCACAAACAGAGTCATGTTGGGAGACAAAACAACCACTGAACAAACGCATGGTGCCACACAGGAGGGCCACAACCACAGGCCAGGACTCAGCAGTCCACCTCAAGGAGAAGGGGCACTGCTTTGAAGGACCACCTGATGAGCCTCTTGTTCTGGCCTGACCACCACTTGTTTTTTCTTTGCCACCACCCCCTGGGTGGTTCTATACCTGACACTTCCCACCAGAATTTCAGAACTGAAGAAGCTTCTTGGATGAGAGACGAAACGTCTTCACCTACAAGAGGAGAGTCCAGTTGCCTTCACTGATCATTTTTGGGGAACTCCTAGTTTGAAGGAAAATGTGATCAGGTCCTTTTCTGCGAAGAGTGTGTTGTGTTCCTAGGGAGAGGTGGAGTGTCACTTGGCGGGTTTGTGGATTTACCTGCCCCAACAGGTGATGCTGACCCAAGTCTTTTATGTTCAGTACAGAGCTGAGAGCTTCGAAAGCGTGTGACACATTCAAATCGCTGCGTGATGGCATCAACCTGCTACTGTGGATGAAAATCAATTCAAAGATGTTAAGTTGCTTCAGGTTAGTTTGGTGTGACACCAGCACACATTTCCAGATTGATGTCAAAAAATATTGATGCCATTTTTGGCATTCGATTAAACCAATATTCTTCTGAGTCATGGTGGTGTTACATTGAATTCACAGCAAAAAGAGCTACGCTGCTGTTAAACATTCTTCATGAGTGCAGCAGCTTGCCATCTATAGGAGGTGCCCAAGGTTGTCAGTCTTCCAAAAGAAGACAGGGCCTTCCTATTGATCATTGCTTCTTACTGTGAGTTCCTCCTGATCCTGGCCAGCATCCTTTGAGCTACATTCAGAGGACTCTTCTCCAGCATGTCCTCAGCAGTGTTCTGAACCTCCTCATCTTTGATCAACCATTCCATTGCTTTCCTCCAATCAGCGTCCAGTCTTTCTGAACTTCCTGTCTGTGCAACTGGTGATCTGGCAGATCTGCAAATCAACTGATGGCTTTTATCTGCACAAACAAACCAAACAAAATATTTAGCAAAGAGATAAATTATTCATTCAATTCCTGCAACCAGAATCTTCTTGCATGTCATTTGAATTTTCAGTTCCACCCTTGACACTCAAACATGGTGCCTGTCCGTTTGTCCTCCACTGAGCTGCTCTGTAAGTGCAACACCCCGTAGTGGTGAATTTTAGTCTAGGAATTAGCTCTGGTGTTCAGCTTCACATAAAACCAGTTTGTACATGTTTCCTCTGCCCAAAAACTTTCTAAACGATCTCAAGTCGACCTCAAAGGCTCAAATGAAGGAAAAACATAAACTTATTTTTTGTGATTGTATTAAGTCCCAGTACACAAAGATCATCACTGTTGCTCTTCAGAATTTTTCATGCAAGTTCTTTCATTGGCCTCGAATTACAGTTTCATAGTCCAAATGATCCACACCAGGACATGACAACACACCCACGAGATGATCCCCCATTTAATTAACTGATGCTGTTGGGACTAGGCTTGTCCCAATTGGCAATCAGAGCTTTTATCAGCAATTTAATGGATGGATCTCCATGGACAACTGGATCATCTATCAAAATTTAAGAGTACTTTAAAAAAGTTTGATTATTCTCTGAAAAATGAACCGACTCCTTTACTAAAAACAGTCACCAGCTGTTGTTGACTCGACTTTTTGCTCTGCTATGTTTGTAGTTTCCACCCTCTGTTAAAGCTGCCATTAAGAAGTACTAGTGAGGAGCGTTGGTGGCGCTAGCTTGAGGTGGATTAGCAGCCCAGGAGGGACAGTGAATCTACAGCATTAATGTTGCTATGTGACTGTTAGCATCATTAGCAACACTAGCAGTTTCATCAGAGCAGTGTTTCAGCCGGGCAGCGATCACGGCCCCCTGGAACCGACCATTTAGAGACTTGGACCTCTTCTGTTGTAGCCTTTTTTTTGTTTTTTTTTTGCATCGTAGCATTTTTGTTTGCCACTAACTAGCTCTGTACACCATTCTTGCTGCCCATCACTGATGAAACTCCTCCCACCCCTCATGTGATTGGATTGTAAATCAGTGATTTCCATTAAACAGCACTGGTCAATCTGCGCGGATCACCCAACCCTAGCTGACTTAGTTCCATATTCTTCAAGTAGCTACACACACACCCTTGTACTTATGTCTTTGTGAGGACTTTCATTGACATAACACATTCCCTAGCCCCTCACCCTAACCATCTCAACTGACTGCCTGACCCTAACCTTGACCCAAAACCTAACCAGAACCTGACCCAAAACCTAACCAGAACCTGACCCTAACCTTGACCCAAAACCTAGCCAGAACCTGATTCTAACCTCAACCCTAAAACGGCTCCTTGAAGAAGCTAGGACCGGCTAAAATATCCTCACTTTCCAAAAATGTCCTCACTCTGTTGGTTAAATACGTACTCTAGTCCTCAATATGTAGCAAGTACAACACACACACACACACACACACACTTCATATCCCTACCTGCTGTGTGAATGATGTCATCAAGGATCTCAGCCCTCCTCTTTGTAAGCCTGCGCTTCCTCCTCATTAGTCTAATTTCGGTCGTTCTCAACTCCCGGATCACCTGAACCGCCTGAGGCCAACAAAAACACTGGCTTTGTCTTCAAACACACTCAAAGGCCAAATAAAACAGCAGAATCACTGTAAACAGGGAGGACAAGAAAATGCTGAGTGACCTTCATCAAGGTGGAAACCTTGGACATGTTCTCAGTAACTCCCACTTCCCTCCTCAGACTGTTGAACAGCTGCAACATCTTCCCTCGACGCTCTCTCTCCAACACATTGTGAAGGTGACGCTGCAGAGGAGCAACATGATGATGATGAAGATGCTACTCATCAGCAATGTTGGCTTGTACTGACAAGCAACATCATCAGGTTTGATATGATGTTTGTGTCAGGAAATCTGGATGGAGGCAAGTAATGACGCGTGCACCTGAGGGCACCAACGGAAAGTGACCCCTGACCACTGGAGACTTTAAAATAAGTGACACTTGACTTCTGGAGACCCTACAGGAAGTCTTTTGACCTCTTACACTAAGGGCAACAGAAATACTAGGGGTACCGCCTGCCTCCATTGGACATTATTTTAGGTTGCATCCTACAACATTTCGATGTTACAAACTCTCTTACAATTTTTTCAAATAAGTACTTCTTCTTACTCTTGGGTGCTTTATTCCATCCTTGCCCGACTCGTCCTCAAAGTCTGAAGAGTTCTCCGTCTCGCCACTTGAAGAATCCAATAGATCCACTACTTCCACTACTTGCCTTGTCCCACCCGCTGCCTCCTGAGTCATGCCCCCCATCTCATCATCCACACAGATAATGTCCAGGTCTACAGGGTCACTGGCCAGCTCTGGTTCAGTGTCAGGGGGAAGCACAGGTGTGACCTCTAACCCTGGAGATGTTGAAGAAGCATCCACACTTGCTGCAGGGGCCTCAGCAGTGCTGGTTTGAGGTTGCTGATGAACTAAGGTAGGAGAGACCAACACAGTTTTGACGCCAGGCTCCGCTCCATGTCCTGTGGAGGCTTTGAGGGAGATGAGGTTGACTGGGGTGGTGTGCAACGGCTGGAGGGTTGTCAAGGAGCCTGGGTCAGTCACCATCTTGGTAGGCAGATAGGATGGACCTTGAGAACAGTTCATGACAGTATGATCTTTGTCGGAGTTAGAAGGAAGGACTTTGAAGGTGCACATCCCCTTCTGGCTCAGGAGATCAGAACCACAGTGGGCTGGGACAGAGAGGTGAGGCACAGAGAATGACATGAGGCCTGAGGTGGAAGCGGTCACTGTGGTTGGTGGTGTCTGATGAACAGCTGTGTTGGCTGGAGTCTGAAGCGGCAAAGATGGGATGACAGATGTTGAGGAGGAACCTAGAGGGAAAAAACAAACACACCCAAACTTAACTGCAAACTTTGTCAGTATCCAGGCTTTGGTACCACAATGGAGACATGAAACCACCATGGCTTTCTTCCTGGTCAGATTGGGCAGCATGTATTCTAGACCAGAGGCTCTGTACCTTCTCCACCTTCTGGACCTCAAGCAGATAATCCGTTATCTGCAGACCCCAATCAGAAGTGAAGTTGCTCAATACTGATGTGTAGTTGCTGATGTTGACAAATATTTAATCATTTGATCACCTTCTTCTCATTGAATTGACTCATCTTAAAAAAAAAACACCACCACCACCACCACAAAAAAACACAAGATACTGTCATGAGTGAATAAGAAATAAATAATTACAAAGTTAATGCATAACTGGAAAACTGCTGTAAGCGGGCCCCTGCACCACCCGCCCATCAGGGTGTGTCATTGCTTCCTGCATCCAGCAGATGCCACTAGGGAGCACACATGAAGCATCCACGACATAGCTGTACATCCAATCAACACAGCACATTCCAAATTTGATGTCATTCAGATGACACAACATCTGACATACTTTGTGCAGACACCAGGTGATGCTATGGCTTAGGGTCAATACTGACCTGTAGATGTGTTCAAGGTGGGACATTAATCAAACGTGACGATGAGCCAGATCGAACCACATAGGTGTTACAAGTTTTGTTTTTCATCAGCAGAGGGCACTTGCATCGACTTGCTTACATGATCTTGCTGTTCAACAAGTGAAAAGCGCAGATTGCAATTTTGATGACGTTTGTACAAATTTTCATTAAAAATCATCTTGTGGAGTAAAGTTAAAACAGTTTCCTGTGTCCTGGTAGGCCTGGGCGATATGGACTAAAAATAAAATCTCCGATTTTTTTCACAAATAATTCCATTTCTGATTTTTTCCCATGGGTAAATTTTTCCACCACAGTAAGCTGTTTTTTTAAGTGGGAGTTTGTTGGTCATAGGGGTCTTGTTCCCCTCGCAAAGAGCGGCATTCCTCCCACTCGGCTGGATGCCTCTGTTTTAGATGTTGAAATAAGTTCGTTGTGCTGCTGCCTTTTGTTGCAATGGGCTTCAGACAAACTTTGTAGCGTGCAGTCACTTGTTCAATGTCTGGAGCCACAAACTCAAACCAGTTCCGAACCACTGATGATACCACTACTACTACTACTCCTTTCTTAGAAACAAACCTCTCGCTCTTGTTAGCCATGTTGCTGCTACGTGTGTGCAGGAAACAAGGGGGAAGGCTGAGGGGGAAAGCTATGGAAGCTCCTGGGGGGGGCAAAAGGTGTGCCATAGCAAGAGGAGTTAAAAAAAAACACAAAAAAAAACTCTAATTTTTAAATCTTTTTTAAATCGTCCACAACAAAAAAACTTGAATTAATCCATAAAATCTATATATCGCCCAGGCCTATGTCATGGCAAAGCATCAACATTCACTGCCCTGTCGTGGCCACATAGTGTGACACAGCCTAAAAGGTTTTGCAATTTAACATTTGCAAATTGTGAAGAGACTCAGGTGAAGCCCCAGGAGGAGTTAGTTAAAGTATGACTCCTGGAAATGACAAGAAATAAGTAACATAATTCAAAATGGACCCCACTCTGATGACCCCTGCTTTGACTCACCTATCTTGAGTGGCTGGTTGGGTTTGACAGGTCTCAGCTGGCTGATGGGAACCAGCTGAACCAGTTTCCCATCTGGTTTGCGGTAGTACTGGATACCTGATGGTGCTGTAACTGGCCTCAGAATCATTTTGTGAGTGGTGGAGTGGGGGACCGGTGGCTGGGGGGCCGATGCCCTCTGGAGGGGAACCTTTGTATGAGGAATTGGAACCTGAACCATATGAAGTATCTGAGACCCTGGAGACACACAATGATAAGATACTGTACATAGCATTATGTCTCTTGAGGGATCAATCATAATGAGCCATGACAGTGTTGAGCTGGCAATACCCTTTGTGGTGGCGGAGCTTCCAGAAGCTACTGGCAGCAATCTGACACTGTTGGCTACTGCTGTCGGGCCTGGACACAAAGTCAAATTAACAACTCGGGGTGTGGTTCCCACTGGGACTTCAACTTCAGACTGATTGGAGGCAGCTGATTGGTCAGTTTTCAAAACTGCAGTTTGAGCCACTATGACACACAGATTGCATTTTGAGAGGTTTCACATTCTGAAATGTAAATGATCAATCTTTAGGTGAAATACAAAGAAGGAATTTCTACCTGCAGGAGGCACTGGGACGCCAAGCACTTTGACTGACTGTCTAGCACCAGGCTGGGAGATGGAGATGTAGGTGATGGTAGAGGGAGAGGCGGAGGAGGGAATGTAAGTGATGTTGGGAGTAGAAGTAGGTAGAGAAGAGGAGGGGATGATGGAGGATGGGAGAGAGAAGTTGGGAGCAGAGGTGGAGATGGTGAGAGAGGAGGTGGAGGCAGAGGTGGAGACAGAGGAGGTTGTAATAGAGGTTGAGAAGGAGTCAGAGAGACCAGACAAAGCCAAGGTTGCAGCAGAACCATGTGGCTGCTTGTTGGACCTGACCCGGCCAGTCAGATACGCTGCCAGGCGATTTGCTGGGTGCAGAGCCCCCATCCCCCCCAACTGGATCTTAGCCAGAGGATAGAGCTTTCCATTTACCTGAAGAAACACAAGAATGACATTCAAACAGTGAAAATGTTTTAAAATAATGTCAAGACCAAAAGCAAGTAGCGCCACTGTCTTGTAATAC
Source organism: Aulostomus chinensis (assembly GCF_037954235.1). Lineage (NCBI taxonomy): Eukaryota > Metazoa > Chordata > Actinopteri > Syngnathiformes > Aulostomidae > Aulostomus > Aulostomus chinensis. The sequence goes on from NC_141336.1 coordinate 26,887,810, forward strand.
CATTTTGTTCCTCAGGAGGCAAAAATGAGTCATTATAGCTTGGAGAAACTTGCTTCAACAGTTCTAATAATACAGCGACATCTGATGGAGTGCAAAAACAAAGAAGTAGTCCATCAAATTCAAGATGTCGTGGAAAGATTAATTCAACTTACTGACACAAACTTATAAATAAACAGGGTTTTCTTTTTATAGTCTGCAGGGTGAATTTGGTTGGTTACACCCAAGGATGGGACAGACATCACTGCCCAACAAGGGACTGAGAAATACAATTAAGTGATGATAAATCACTGACAGGGCATCAGTCAGGCATTGTAGACCTGCTCAGCTAAGGAAGAGTCTATGCTGTTGTATATGCCAAGACAATGATGGCTAGCAGCCAAAAGTAACATCACCGTCACCTGTGAAACCATTGAGGCTGTGAAGAGAGCATGCTCCTGATCTTGGGCCAACTCATTCTGGGCAATCTGTGTCATGCCGAAGAACATTTCCCCCCTGAAGTCTGGTTTGTTTGACAAGTGTGAGCCCTCTGCATTGTGCCCAGGCATGAAACAATTCCTTAGTTTGATTGGGTGAGTTGGGCTGAAGCACAGTATGCTTACAGAGGCACAGACCTTTGGTTGTACATGTGGCACATCCAACTGCACGTACAGCCAGCAAGCAAACTTTGTCAGACAAAGAGAAACTTTCCAAAAATATGACGAGCAACGCTGCAGTGGAATGAAAGCAGGAGAAAATTTTCAGTAACACTTGTCTCTTGTCTGATGCTTGCTGGCTGTATAACAAATAATGATGCTACAGTCTGGAATGCTAACCTGTAAACTCTTGTTACAGTGTGTTACAATGTGAAGTGTAATGAAACTGTAGTCCCGTCTTGTCCTGCTCCTGTGATGAACAATAACATCAGACCAACTTGATTCCCAAAGACATATCAGACTGGTACAGCTCAGCATTCGGTAAGTGTGTGTGGTCTGCTGTAATGTTAAAACAGGCCAGTGGAGGAGGGGGGACAATTTTGCCATGATACAGTACAGGGAAAACAGGGTTATATTCGAGTACATTCTCAGATGTTGCTAAACAGATCTCATTGGGGAGAACAGAGGCAACTCAAACAGTGAAAGGTAATCTGAACATTATATTTGTTTCAGTGTTATTTCAGGATCCAACTGCTACACCAAATCTTGAGGTCTCATGGTTGGCAAGTGTACCCTTGTCTCCAGACACCTCCACGATCTATCTGAACTTGGCATCCTGACAACTGTTGCTATACAAGAGGGCTGCAACCACACTCAGAACCTGGAGTTCCAGGCAGAAACTAACAACCCATCATCATCAGGTGTTGCTGAGTCACTGTGATTCGAAGGAGGAGCCAGATACCCAACGCCACCTCGTTTTTTTCAGTTAATACAGGTTGTGTCCAGGTGGGTGTTTGAACCAAAATGGCCTGTTAAGATGAGACTTTGGCCCTGGGTTTCTTACAAAACAAAACAGTGGTCACAATCCAAAATGGCAGCCTCACCTGGATTAGGTGGTCTGTGCCATCTGGCTGCTTCCTATTGGCTGAGAGGAAGCCAGCAGGAGAAATTCCAGTCAAGAAAGGCAAAGCCATAGTGACCATCTTCTTTTTCACTGCATTTATCAGTTTCTCTTCAGTCTGTTTATTCCCATCACACACCTGTGGAATCTTCTTTTCCCCACAATTGCCTTCTTCAACCTCTGGCTGCATATCTTCAAGAAGCTCCTCCTCTTCCATCACCTCCTGCTGCCACCCCTCCAGAGGCTCTACCTCCTCTGTTACTTCCTGCTGCCACCCCTCCAAAGTCTCTGCCTCCTCTGTCACCTCCCGCTGCCAGTCCTCCAGAGGCTCTGCTTCCTTCTCCTCCCTCTGGTTGTCCCCCTGAACAGAAAGTAGGGTTCGATCATCTTCAGATAAATCACAGAAATATCCCTTTCATCCATTAGAAGAAGAGCAACACAGTCCTTCTGGCTGCATTATGGGATAATGGACAAGGACAAAACAGAGATTTATCTATTTATATATAGATATCTATCTATCTACCTACCTATCTATTGAGAGAGAGAGGACAGGGAGAGAGACAAAGACTGAGAAGAGACAGACAGGAAAGAGAAAGACAGAAACAGAGAAAGAGAAAAGGGAGGAGAGAGAATGCCAGATGGGGATGTGAATAAGATAGAAGGAGAAAGACGAGCAGAGAGAAAGACAGGGATGGAGGACAGGAGAGTTAAGACATAACAACAAGGACAATAACAGTAAACTAGCTACCAATGACAACATCAGCATCAACTTCAGCATATGATCATTTAAGTACGAATACTGGTACTAGTACTAACACCATGCTGATGTTGTTGCTAGTACTGCTAGTTTTACTACTAGTAGTCGTAGTACTAGCAGTACTAGTAGGGTGTCAGCCTGAGGCTCTGCAGGTCTGCAGCCTCCTCCTCCAGCTGCAACATCAGTCAGGGATCTGGGAGGTGAGAAGTACCAGGACTCAGAGGAAGAGGTCCAGTTAGTGACATACAGGTACGAATGAGAAGTGGAGGACAAAGAGGAGGAGAGAGGCCCTCAGTGCATCATGGGTGATGCCCTGGCATTCAAGTGATATCAAATGAATTATTTTGCTGAGGACCCACTGCAGACACTCAAAGACGCCTTGAAGAACAGTGGCACAGTTGCTCCATGTCCAGTCTCACCTGCCGTGCTGTTTTGAGTCCCTTCTGATGCATTTCCAGGTGGACTGGGTCCATTTGGGGCTGGGTTATGTGGATTCTGTATTGGATGCAGTGCTTCCCACTGTTGCTACTCTCTTCAACCGTTTGACTGATGGGATTGACCAGATACTTCCCAACCCAGAAAGGCTTGTCAAGTTGGTCCTGAGCCATGGCCTCACAGAGCTTCTTCAACATGTAACTTCGGTCATCTGCGCTCTTCCACTTACACTCGGCCATGATGACCAGACGTCTTGATGCCTTTGGCTCTGCCAGAGGACTCGGGGGTAGAGCTGGTTGACCACCTGAGGAAAAGTATTTACATGCATTGGAAGACATTCAGAGGCTCATCAATTCAGTAACATTTAACACGGAAATTTTCAGATTTTGAAATTCAAAGCTTTTGATTGGTTGACCTGGTTTCTACCAGGTTACACCAGCTTCAGCTGCAGCAGGTAAACCCACCTGAGAGAGGACTGGAAGCTCCCGTCTTTGTTCCTTTGACAAGTTTCTTCTTTGTAGCATTCAGTCGAGTGCCTTTAGACATTTTGTATTTAACTTCCTGGAAGAAAAAATATTGATTCACACTGATTCCATTATGTCTAAACCCTCATGAAGAAAACCTGATGTTCTCTTCAATTCATTCCTCAATGGGGGAGGAAGTTTGAACCATCGCCAATGACCTGCAGGACTTATCATCATGGTGCTTGACTGGTAACAGTGAACCTTTAGAGACTTGGACTTCTCTTTATTGAACCCTTAAATAAGTAGTTCAAATATTGTACTTGAATGGTTGATGTTATTGCAGAAGAGTGTCCAGATTATTGTTCCTACTGTCCTCTTACTCTATATTTCCTCTCCCCCTAAGTGAGGAGGGACAGGGGAGTTCTTAAGTCTGTCTGTCCCACATTTTGGGAGGAACAGCCTTCCATTGAACAGGCTCCTCTGGTTGCTGATGACGGTGTGCGGGGGGGGGGGGGGGGGGCTGACATTGTCAATAATGTCCAGCAGTTTGTCCAGAGTCGTCCTCTCTGCCACAGTCACCAAGGAGTCCAGCTTCATGCTGACCAAACAGCCTGATTACCCCCCCCCCCCCCCCCCAGCACACCACAGTGTCAAAGAGGATGCTGGCAGCCACAGACTGGTAGAACATCCACAGCAGTTTGCTGCAGATGTTAAAAGACCACAATGTCCTAAGAAAGTACATCCTGCTTTGTGTCTTCCCACACAAGTGTCTGGTGTGTGTTGTCCACTCCAGTTTATTGCCCAGCCACAGCCTGACGTATTCTTACTCCTACTTTACACCTCCCGTAGACCAAACAAATGCAACAGAGCTGATGTGACCTCCAGAACACAGCTAAAGAGAATCTGGGTTGACTGACGAATATCACCACCACCACTACATGAACATCAAGCACGACAGCGACAAGTTGTAAACCAGTAAATAAGCTCTCATAGATAAGCATCCAGTTCCCTCTTTCAAGTCAACAACCTCAAATCGGGTCTGTTGTTTCTCTTAAGTGCTGTGTTGTAGTGAACTGGACTGTTTCAGATTCCTTGATGACGTTTCTCCTCTCGTCCAAAAGACCTCTTTAGCTCTGGTCTCTGGAGGAGAGTTGGAGGCTTTAAACTCTGCGTGGGCGTGACTTTCTGCAGGGTCTTTAGGTCACATGTGACCTCTTTGTTTCAGAGTTGATGAGGTCACATAAGAATTGTATCTTTTTGAGTAACTGGGTCCAAGTGTGATAGTGTGTTTAGTTTCCTACGGAGTGGCTCTGGACCATATTGTAGGTGGGGGACAGGTTTTGATGAAGGCCCCCCTCCTCTGTTCAAGGATGGTCACTCCAGTTTGACACTGATGGCTTCTCTCAGTCTTCTCTGGTCCAGATCTGGACCTGCTGTCCTAAAAATCCCATCCCTCCTCTACAGAGCTGATGAGAACTCCAGCTGCTGCAAAGTCTTGACCTGAGCTGGTGACTCTCCTGGGCTGGGCCATCCGTATGTATTGAGGTGGTTTTGTTCCCCGATGTATAGAAAAATCCAATACTGCAACACTTATGGCTGACTCCGTAACTGTGATGAGGTCCACTACGGTTACCTGTTCTGGGGTTACTTCAAAGTTTAGTCCTTTTGCAAGCACAACTTGTTCTGTTTGGGTTAGCTCCTGGTCTAACAAATTCTTCACCCACTTCTCCTGCAAAAGCGTTGCCTTGTCGTCCTTGTTCCTCCATGTAAGAGTCTCTGATCTTAAGAGTGTTGTCTGTTGTTCTAGTGTTATGAGTTAGCTTGTTTATTGTTCCTGAGTGTGTCGCGACATCTGTGCATTCTCCTTGACCTCTTGGTTGAAAGTGTGTCTGGTGGAGTGGACCTGTCTCACGCTTTCACTGAGCAACTGGTTCTGTGCCCTCTGAAGGATCCTCATGGCCCTGTATCCTTTCACAGTAGAACTGAAGCTGCCTGTAAAAAATCCTGTGTTGCCTGGAACTCAGGTTAAAGTGCAGGTGGTTCCTGTAGTAGCCAGGCAGAGTTTAAAAGCCTGCAACCCCCACCAGTGACTTCGAACTGAAGAACCCTTTTGGATGACAGGCAAAACATCACAACAAACAGTCCAGTTGACTCGTGAACAGCACAATGTTAAATGTTGAAGTGTTTATGTGACAATAAAAGCCATCTGAACAATGCCATTGACCTCTGGTGGAGGGAAACAGGAGATGCTAACTGTTTGGACAACAAAATTACGTCATCCCTGACATCCAGCTTCCTTACGAACTACAAATACAGCAACCCTGCAAGGCTAACTTGCAGTTGGACAACAAAAATGCCTCATCCTTGTGGGACCCTGTAAGAACATTTCCCTCCAGCAAACAATCAGGAGCCTTACCTTCTGTTTGTGTTTCTGCCTTTTCTTCTTCCCTGAGAAGCTTCTGACACGAGCACAGCTGCTGTCATCCTTCCCCTCCCGACACAGAGAAGAAGCCTTAAATCAAACACACGAGAGGCTTCAAACCTGAAAGAACTTACCTCGGCTGCTGCTACATCTAGTCTTTAGTTAATGTGCTTGTTCGGTTTGATAAAACTGGAGTGTCTCATCTTCTTAATGCAACAGATAACATCTTATGTACTTACAGTGCAGCGGGAAATGGAGCCCGGTTGGGGGACATGGATCGGATCAGGGTCTGTGTCCCTGTTGTCTCTCTTCCACAGAATCCGGACCCGCTCTGCAGGCTGGGACACGCTGTCAGCCTCCTTCAGAACTAAAGTTCAAGAGAACAGGAAGTGAATGCTAGGCTGAAATACACTGGTGCTTTGAACAGCAAATATCTAAACAACCACCCACATTACTTTCCATGCACAACCTCCAAAACAACTTTGCTTCACACCACTTTTTTTGCTCTCCAGCAGTGCCACTTCCCGAAAAATGCAAACAAAGCTGTTATAAATGTCGTCCACATCAGCAGGAGAGACAAGTTGAGACTGAGATATCCCCGGCAATAGAATAAGATGCAATGTTACAGCGTCTGTGTGTTTTATGCTTTAGAGTGTTTAAACCTTCACTTCAAAATGCACCCTGAAAATGTATTCAGGTCATCAATAGTGAACATTTTGATGTTTACTTTTCCTGAAAGAATTTCCCAGCACTACTTCTGGCATATTATAATAATTTACTTCTTGTCAATTCTGAAATTACTTTCTCCATGCTGTGACTTACTTATATTTATAATGCTGAAAATTTTGTAAACTGACATAAGATTTGTCAATTTCACATGCTAACACATGTTTTAATGCTAATTTTTAAGGTAACAGAATGAATTTGATTTATTATTCCCTTTTTTAAACACAAAAAAACATTCAAAAGAACAATATAATGCCATCACAAAAACCCCCATCCACAATAATTACAAAAGCAAATGACAGTACTAAAAGAAAAACAAAAAACAAAAATAAGTAACAACAGTAAAGTGACTCACTAACATCAAGACCAGAAAAATCTAAAAATCCAGAACAAGTCCAAAAATCTAATGGAATGAATCTGATTTAGGCTTTGTTTCCACAACTACAGCTTACTGTAGGCCATCTTCATCCTCCTTTTCCTCTTCCTCTTCCTGCTGGTGCTGTGGTGGGAGGAACTGGAGTCAGAGCCATCCAGGTTCTTGAGTAGGACCACCTTCTGTTTGAGGCAGCTGCAGCCAAACATGCAGCGCTGGCGGCCACAGTGGCTGATACTGGCGCTGAGGGCCAAGCTGGAGCAGATGCAGCCCAACCGGCAGAAATCGTTCAGGCAGGCGGGCGCTTGTTTGCAGGGCAGCTGGATGGGAGCTGTGGGGTTCTCACTGACAAAACCCTGAGGGGGAACCGGACCAAACCACAGGAAGAGTTAGAACACCTGCCAGGTGGCATGTCACCTCAAGTAAACTTATTACAACAGCTACCACAACAGGACCCTTTCACTTCACACACATTTTAAGATGTAAATGATGTCATGAAAGTCTCAATTTTCAAAACGTGCATTCAAATTCAAGAATACTCCTAAAACATATTACTTGAAACGAAGTACACACAATTTGTTTGTGCATGCAGACAATATCTTGTAATTCTTTGAAGACATGAGAGACTCTCTCCTGGAAGGGTTTAGTCAGATTTCTCGTTGCAAAATAATAAAGAATAAATGTAAAGCGATTGCATCTAAAATTCTTTTTATAAAAGCCAACCTATTCAGTAACTGGACCAAACTAAATCAGCAAGTCAACCACCACAACATGATCCAAATATCAGTGTTTCTAAAACATGTTGGTTCATTTAGTGGTCATTTTGGAGGCATACACTGAGGGCCAAAATATTAGGAATACCTCGCGATACATCTGAGGTCTTTGTGCTAATGTGTATTTTCTTTACTAAATAAGAACAAAGCCAGTGAAGCCGCTTCCTGTTTGAGACTCTAAATGATGGACCTTTCTTAAAAAGGTAACCTCACGTCAATCTTCTTCCACTTAATACAATTTATAATCGTTTATGCAGCTTTATTCTTGGCTGTCCATACACTACTCATCATTGCATCATGTATGAAACCCTTAATTTACCATCTCCTACAGTAAGACAACAGCAGCACTGGTTATGGTTTATTTTCAAAGGCATTTACTCGGATTATCCACTTTATTTCAAACAATATCCGAATCATTTCACCTCCAGACACCAACAGACATTGTTCACAAGTTTTTTGTTGTTGTTCCATCTGCATCTAAATCAGTCTTCAAAAAATCCTTTATGTTCAAAGCTCCTTCTGATTGGAACAAGCTGCCAATACATGTTCGATCTATTTCCACTTTTAAACTGTTTAAAACTGCGCTGTCGTCTCACTATGACACCACTTGCTCGTGTTTTCAATCAATCATCTGTTTCAGTAAATTGGATCCAACGATAACATAATCATTCTTATTTGTACCTTGTGTTTTGTTTTGTATTATTGTTGTAGGTTTTGTTAAGTCTTTGCCCTTGGTTGAGTTGTCTGAATTTGTAATGACTGTCATGTTTTGTATTTCTTTTTGTTTGTATGTTTTTTGTATTGTTTTCTTGTATGTGATTAATTATTTGCTCTGTTGTGGACCCCCTTGAAAACGAGACGGTTCATCTCAAGGGGTTATTCCCAATAAAGAATTTGTCTCGTCTTTTACTTTAAAACTTTTGAAGGACCGTTGTACGCAATCATTCATTATAAAAGAAGCAGACACTGTCATGACCAGGAGGTGGTGATATCACGTCTTACCTTCAATGTGAAGAGAGATGTCAGCGCAATGGAGGCCCTCTCCTCTGTGATACAGGTACGTGGCAACCCCTCCCACATCACGCCATCTTCCAGGTCTCTCTGTTTCAACAGTGTTCGTGTCATCAAAGGTGGTCTGCTGGTGCCGGATGTCTCAGCATTCTCCAACTCAGAATCGGACTCCAATGGTGCCATGTCAGCTGCTGGCTGGCAAGGGCTCAGCGTTTGTGATGAGGTCTTGCGTTTGCGTCTCTTTCTGCCATCAGGAGCGGGGGGCAGAGGGAGGGTAGCTAAAAGGGCTGTGTCCTCGGCTGCTGGTGGAGCCCGGACTTTCAGGGGGTTTCTTTTTGGTTTTGCAGGTTTAGGGAGTGCTGTAGGATCCGACGTGACACGGACCAAAGAGGCCCTCACTGCAAGACTGGACTCGACTGGACCCGGACCAGCTGCTAGATCTGGTCTAGGTTTGTTCTTTTTGGGACTTTTCTGCTTCCTGTCTACTTTCCTGGAGAGTTTTGGTTCTCTGGGAAGGAGTCTAGATCTCTTGGAAGGCGGGATGAAACCAGAAATGAGGTCTGAGGTGGGGGAGCTCACTGGTTGTTTTTTCAGTACACTGTTCAAGGTCCGAACATAACTGCTGCTCTTGGCAGGCAGCTCGTACACCAGTGGCACCACCACCGGCTGAGAGAAGCTGGCAGCACGCTCATCAATTAGCTTCCCTTCGTTCTCCAGATACTCATCCAGCATGTCGCTGTAGAATGCAGACAGGTTTTTCTTGTTCTGGTCAGTCCTGACAGCAGCTGCGAGGGGAGATATTTTCATTGATCAACAGCAGAGACAACAGGAAGTGAGATAAAGCATGCGTTAAAATTCTAGAAGATCTGAACAAACTAAACATTTATGCTATTTTTAAAGTTATATTTGAATGCACAACCTTCTTGCTTCTCGTTCATAAATTCAGTACGTTATCATGTTACAGATAATTTAATTACAATAACTGATCAAATCAGAGGCCCTGCTTCATTGTAATGTCACACTCATGAATGGCAGGACTTGACTTGTGTTGCTGTACTTTCACATTCTTGTAATCAAGGATCTGAGTTGTTCTTCCAAAAGTGGATGAGTTTTCCTATCAGAAACTTGAGCCTGGGTCAGTAGGTGTCAGACCCAAAATGCTGGGGAGCATCTGTGCCACTGAAATTGGAACTAGTCTTGCTTGTCAATGGGGTTTTTGACACTGCAAAGAGGGAACACTCCAATCTTTCAATGCCATCTCATCAGATTATTTCTGACATTATAAGAGAGACATCTGACATGTTTAAATGTTCTCAATAGAGGCAGCCAAGTGAGGTGAACACAGTACCGTCACCTGTTGGTAGGGAGGATTATCCCCTCTCCCGCAGTCAAGCATTCATCAGGTTTTGACCGTCAACTGAAGTCTTAATGGCGCATTAGAGCTCAACAAAAACTCGAAACAGATGTAAGAATTTGTTGACATCAGTTTGTGTCCTCGTAGCCACGAGCAACCTGATTCACACTTATCAGGTTAAGTCAGTTCTGACCTTCAGGTTTGGAGGATGATGGCTCCACCAAAGCTTCTGGTGGAGTGAACTTTTCCCTCCAGCCTTTAATCTGAGTGACGTCAGTGGTTTTCCCTGTTCTGGACACAAACGCAACAGATACACCTGAAAAAACAGACAGACAGAAATTTCATAGTAATATTTATCAAACATTTTCAAAACTAAACCAAACTACTTTTTCCTTTTCAGATGTAATATTTTACTATGAATGACTTTGTGTCAGTAAGTATTACTTTATTAGGATGGTCCAAAGATCAAACCTGCAACATTTCATAGAGGTTTCAACTTTCGATTTTTTAAGTGTCATTATATTGCACAACTTTGTACCAAGTGCCACCTAGAGGGTGACTGGCACCAGGTGTTGTGTTGAGAGGACAAATAGTTGCTATACTTGCTATTGTGACTGGAACCAAAAGGAAGTACTTCATCTGTAACTTTGACATTTTATCACGAGGGTTGACAGATCAAACCTAGCAAGTTTGGAGAGATTGGGACTAACGGGCATTTCTACAAACTGAAACCCAGCAACATTTCTGAAAGTTTGATGTTACCTCAATGATGATAGAATATTGAACCTGCAGCAGCATCTCGCTCCAGGTGCCAAACCACCCAACTACCATGTTATCCAGACTCACCGTGTGATGGCAGCAGCTCCTGGGTCAGTGGCTTCAGAGATGCCCCCGGAGAAGGGATGGGTAGATGGACTCCCAGGTACTGCAGGTCAATGGACAGCAATGGATCCAACAAGCTCATCTTCAGTCCCACTGAAGAGCAAAAGACATCATTTAGAAGAGATCCTAAAGTTTAACTTTTAGAGGGCAGTCAAGGTGGCACCCAACCACCTGATAAGATGCTACAAACCTTCCTGCAGTACTGGATGGATGATTTGTCTGTGTTTTATCAGCTTCAAGTCTCTCAGAAGAATCTTCTCAGATGCTGCGATCTTATCTTCAAAACTCTCTCCTGCTGCTTCAGCTTTAGTGTGTTTATGAAAACAGAACAAATACTTAAAACTGATGCACGTTGCAGGTAAACTGCTAGCTGAGCATTACCCTCACCTTCATGTCCACCTTACACTCTTGAATGGGATAGCCTAACTCAGGAATAGCTACTCAGTAGAACCACAGAGATCTTTGACATTAGAGGAGGTACAATTAGCAAATTCAACATGCTAGCAGATTGTTGCAAATTATTATTATTATTAAGGCAAAACAGCTAGCATAAAAACCTTTGAATAATCTGTTAATATGTAACTGGGCATTACCATGCATATTATTGCAGGTCTTTTTTAGGTCCTTAACATTAAGCTTATCATTTTTTGTTCTAGATTAATAAAAACAACTCCACTTAGAGAAAGCGCTGGCACTTTACCATTCGCACTCTCCTCAGGTGGTGGCAGCTGCTGGGTTTCAAGTGATGTCTGAGGTTGAGCAACAGGTCCAAGGCCTTCTGCATTGTCTGCAATGTGAAGTTTGAGGGCCTCCTGAAATAAAAGTTTTGTTTTATTGTGTTGCTGCTGCCACCTGGAGGCTACAAAATTCATTTCAACTCAGTCTTTTTTCTTTTTCTTGTAAGAAAAAAAAAAAAAGCTCAGTAGCTCACAAGCAAAGAACTTATTTCTGTATTGTAGTCTCTGTAACATTTCATAACTTTCCTGTTGATTCACAGCTGACAATTGACTCTTCAACAGATAAAGTAATACCATTGAAGTTTTGAATGAATGATTTCCATTCATCAGATGTCTTCTTCCATCCAACAGAATCAAAGTGGGACAATTTGGGAAGTATTGTTTTAAAAATAGTTTTTCAGACTATGTCATTAGCTACCTGATGTGGCTCAAACAATTTTGTAGCCTTTTTAGTTCCGTTTAGTTGTCAGCAGAGATCAGTTCAGGTCAAAACACACAGCTGTTGCATCCAACCATGGGTCCATTATTTCATTCACATGACCACAAAGCACATGACTCTTCCCCTTACATCAAGTAAAGTACACTGCCACAGATGGTTAACAAGCTGCAGTAGTCAGCCTGTTGATGTCCAGGCTGATGACGGCACAGCCATCAGTATAAGAATGGACAAAGACATCTCAATTATTGTTTCCAAATGTTATTACATTTGCTGAATGGCTGAATTTTATAGCTGTTGACTTCAGCAGCTAGCAACGATCAACACCAAACAGGACACTGTCGATTGAAAAGACGATGGTGGCTGACTTCACATAAGAACCCACAAGGAGAAAAGGTAGATTCATTCATTCTCTCGTTGGTAATGGAGTTTCTGGCAATGCTTGAAGCTGAACAGACCAAAAAATCTTCACCACAATAACCAAATGTAAGAATCTCAATCGGAGTCCGTAGAAACAGCTGCCTTCACAAACTGATGTGGTGACGTAATGACTGAAAGCTGTTTTTATAAGCCCCTGCACTCTTGACATTATATTGTGAGAATGAGCATCTGACATTCATGCTGGTTCTACCTCAACATAACCTCATTTGATAGTTTCTACCATAACTGTGCATATTTCCACAATCCCTTCTGCACTAACATGCACCAACCCTACCATTTGTCAGTTTTGGTTGTGCAATGGCCTGATGCACTATTAATCAACCAACCTCCCAGCTGAATTCACTCACTAAGGCAGGTGCAAATCCACACCGAACATGCACACGCACACACAAACAATGATCAGCGACTGGAATGCCAACATGTCAACTGGTGTGACCTCTAGTTTTACAGTTGTGAGACTGAAACTTATAAAGCTGCTGACTGTTTTACATCTATGGCAAGTCTGCCACCTGCATTGTGCCATTAGCATCACTGCTGGTCATCGACCACATGGAGCAATCGTAGCTGTGTGTTTCAACGCAAATGGGACAACAGGGTTATGTCTTGGACTTGGTTTCAACTCAAGATTCCATTTATTATAAAATACAGACATCTGGAGACTTGATAACAGTTGTTGTACCTTTGAAGTGAAGGAGATAAATAACTGCTCCTCCACTTCCTCCAGGTTAGGCTGCATGGTTGTGTAGGTAGCACCTTCCATCTTCCGGTCCACTTTAGTCATCGCCAGCTTGGGCTGCCTGGACTTCTTACGCTTGAAGGGTTTGGGGGATGGGACAAGTTGCAGTTGTGGAGGAGGATCAGGGACATTGTCTTCTATTGTAGCAGGAGTTGGGCAAGGAAGTGCCACTGCCTCTGAGCTTGAAAACTCCACCCCCATCCCAAGGTCATCGTCCGTGGAGAAAAAGTGCACCAGATCAGCAAGTGAAGGTGTGGGTGACAACCCATCTCCATCCAATGAGGAGAAGGTTGGTGACAGGGTCAACTGAAGTGTGAGTGGAGACAGTCCTGTGGGGAAAGGCAGTGACTGATCAGTGTGATCAGAGGGAGGCGTGGACGTAGACGGGTCAACACTCTGTGGTTCAGGGTGGGCAGGAGTCTGGGAAGGCAACAAAGGCAATGAAACAGTCTGTGGAGTGGGCTGATATTCTGTAAACGCTGCGTCTATATATGTTTCAGAGGGTGGTAATACTGTGTGCCATTTAAACACTGAATCATTGGCAGCCTGCAACTCATCAGGAGGTAGCACTTTTGGTTCAGGAGTGGAGTCCAGGTCTAACCCTAAGGAGACAGGAAGGGAAGGTAGCGGCTCTGGCGAACTTGCAGGTGACAAAGGTTCAAAGCAAAAAGATGAACACTCTGGGTCAGGCAACAAGGCCTCTGGTTTGAAGTCTGAGGGCAGAGAGGAAGATGATGTATGGGGGGCATTCAGGGCCGGTAACACTGCATCAAAGGGTGATGACAAAATGGGAGAAACAGATGAGGTAGTCAGAGTTGAGGACATGGAGGGCATAATTGTCCTGAGGCTAGGAAATGGCTGCTGAACATTGGGTAACACTGGTGTACCATCTGACAATGTTGGCTGGGGTTCCGAGGTCTCTGAAGCTGTAACTGAGGTGACATAGCCATCAGGTCCAGGTCCCCTCATGTCTGAAGGTGTCACAGTGTCTTGACAAGAAGGACTAGCTGGACGAGGAGTTACGTCGCCTGCTTGTCCAGGAACATCCCAAGCCACTTTGTCTGGATGAAGGTCTGCATCCCAGGAGCCTACATTTTGCACGTCTGGGTTTTCAGCCTGGTCAGGGACTACAGCAGAGTGTAGCATTTCTGGCCTTGGGTCAGAGGGGATTCCTGAGGGAGGAGACTCCAGTTTGCTTTTGACCTTCTTGGATTTGGTAGAATGCTGCTTCAAGAAAAGCGCGAGGGCTGGCAGAGGCAGAGGTGCTGGACGTTTATGCTGCCTGTCCATGGCCTCTGATGAAGCAACAAGTTTACATTTGTGGTCAGGGTCCTGGAAGGAGCTCTGGGACACTGTTTCAACATTAACAGTTGCCAATGATGATTGGCTTTTGCGGTCACTGCAGTCTGTCTGAACTGTATCAGAGCGGCTGGGTGAATTCAAAGGATGGCTCTTCACCCTCTTCTTTGTTAGAGCAGTTTCATCCACAGTCACTGTCTCACTTGGGGGATTGACAAACACATTGTCTATCTTGGGAACATACTGATTACTTCCTGTGACAGCAGTAGGCTTAACGTTGGTTTGTTCTGCTCCATGCGGGATGCCCAACTGCTCCAAGTTACACCTCTGCAGCGAAACATGAGCCTCCCGAATGAGTTCAGAAAACAGTTTCTGTGATGGATGTGAGTTACTGCTGCAGGAAATCACACAACAGTAGAACACATTTAGTCATACATACACAAATAAAGTATCTAACAAATAAAACTTTTCCTGCAACTTTACAAGAACGCAAGAACAAAGAGAGGAAACGGCTACACGTGACAGATGCACATTTCTACCCTCATTTACCCATCAAAACCACATGCCATGTAGAGATTGTATGCCTCCAGTTGAGATTAAGAATGATGAACAATAAGGTTCAGCCAAATATTACAATCATGGACTTTTTAAATGGGTCTTTGAACAGACCTATTTGAAGACTTAATGTCAGGTGCGCCAGTCAAACTTCAGCCTTATCCATGCCGTTTTAGAGAAGTGAGACTATGGCTGTTGTCTTGCTAGGATACATTGTAAACCATTTCCTCCTGTCCAGCCAAATTGTGGCTTAAATTTTTTTTTTTTAAATCGCATTTCCAGCTTCATTATGAGGATCAAAGTAAAAGGAAAGGAAACTTGATGGACACAGACAAAAATGAATTGAGTTGAACAGCAGCACAAGGAAAATCTGACAAGCGATCAAACGTCAAAGTAAGGAAGAGGAAGCAAATAACAGATCATTCGTGACTGTTTCCACTTAGTTAAAATAGAAGTAAAGGAGCTCCAAAAAGAGATGAATTTAGAAAGGATTCACTAGTTTGATTGTGGAAACTGACAACCACGCAACTGTAAGAAGGGAGCGTCATCACCCAAAAGATGGGAACGATTCAAAATAATGTTAGCATTATAAGCCCAGTCTGGCAGAAAAGGCTGAAGCATGGGTGGTGCAACTGACAAAAACAGTCAGATCAGACACTTAATTGAGGTATGACCAACTTCACCTCAGACCAGACATGAAACTCCAACCTCCTGACCTCTGAAACAAGGGGAAAAACTGTGTCTTCACTTGCTATGTCCAACACTTACCAAGACATGTCCCTCGAAACCTTGGCAGCTGCCTCATCGTTGTTCACCTGGGAAGTTTTCTGGACGTCACCTGACACGAACAGTTTGGAGTTGAGGGCTGTAGAGCTTCGAGGTTTATGGTTTGCAAGCAAAGACTTCAAGCTCCTCTTCACAGGATGTTGCTTGGCGGTCATTGAACATCCATCTTTGTGCGACTCTTTGCCCAAACTTGGTTTCAACTTCAGGCCCCTCAAACTGGAACTGTCCTCCTTCAGCCCTTTAGCAAATGGGTTGTAGTTTACTTTCAGCTGGACAAACTGGTTATTCTGGAAAGCTGTGACTGCCATGAACTCAGTCTGTGGAAACGTGAAGGTGACAACATTGGGAGCGTTTAGCTTTATGTCTTTAGCAGCTTTATCAGATTGGACCACGTGCAATCGCGGCAAGTAGCAGTGCATCGGATGCAGCACAGCATTGCCATCTTGGTCAGAGATGTTGCTTGTGAGCTTCAGTTTGTAAAAAGATACTGGGTTCTGCATCCAGTGTTGCCCCATTGCAGGGGACTCAGGATGAGCAAATGGCTGACTCTTGACATGATTCTCTGCCTTTCCAGCTACCTGCCAGCTCTCACCACTCCACCTGTAACAGCTGTTATCTACAGGCTGAATATCCATAATCAGTGAGTACTTTCTGGATGGCTGCAGGCCAGAGATACGAAAACGACAATAAGGGAACATCCTGCTCCCTTGTTTAGTCAGGATCATCTCTGTCCGACATCTGAAAAACTCATTCCACATGTTATTGTTGTCCAACATCACAGTGATGCCTTTGCAGGTGCTGTCAGCTGACAGGTTGTCTGACAGGAGACCGAAACTGGGATGTTTCCTCACATGTCTGCCAGACATCCAGAGGGCTTGTCGCATGTCGAGCTGACCTATCATGGGCGCCTCATCACTGGTTAAGCATGTGCCTTGTTCTATACTGCCTTTGCTTGCCTTCCCAGGCTTCAGGGTAGCCAAGCAAGTAGAATGGTCGGCTCCAGGTGCCACTGCAGGGCTGGTTGCCCCACCTGAATGAAATACCATAATTTTCTGCTTCTTGCTAGAGGCCATGAACAAGTCGCAGACATCTAAAGGTTGACAGGATCTGGCGCTCTACTCATCTGTGTGACAGGTCCTTCTGCATCCTGGAAGACAAAATGACCAATGTTGATTATTTAAATGTCCTGACTCAAACTGAGGCCACAAGCCTCCTCATTATGGAGAGTTGCCAGCTGTGATGTTGCAATTTCTTGATCTATTACAATTCCTGTCAGATATTTTGTTGTTTTACCATGGTGACAGGTCAGGACCTGTCCAATTTCTTCCCCCTTTTCTTCAAGAGTTTGAAGAATATCAGAGATTTCATTAACAGAGTTGAAATGAAAAGAACATCAACTTCAAATGGACTCCACTGAACAAAATTATGAAATGACAGAAGCATCTCTAGGTGTCTCTCTTTATCCTACGGCAATTTATGTCGACATAAGGAGACGCTTATTCTTACTGATACAAGATGTTTTGAAGCAGTAGTTTGTGCATCATGTTCACACTTCACTAGCATGCAAGCCATCATCATCGCCAGAACATCATATGTGAGGTTCTTCTGTTGTTTTCAGTCTGGTAAGGACATTGTTGCCCACAGCAGTAGCATGAATAAATAATTAAAACCCAAGAACATTCACTGTTCTTGCTCAGAAAGGAAGGAGCGCTCATTTAGATTTCAGGGTCATGACATCATCACAGCTCCTACAGGAAGTATGTCTTAACATTTCCAATGTAGATTCGACAAATTTGATTGTAATACATGAATCAAATTGATGCTCAAATGACGACATCATGATGGTGTTTTGGACAAAATATTAATGATTTGTCAAGCCTTGTTGCCATGTCACCAAGCAAAGAAGTTCTTAAAAGCAGTTTTTCTGAACTGACTCCTGATCAGACTGATTGAGGGACATTGGAAGCAGCAGGGTTTAGCTGATGGTTGGGAGCCAACAGCCATCTTCACGAAGCCCTGTAACATTGTAATCTACCAGCCTTTTTTCTTTGAGCAACTGTGTCCCATTGGAGTTGCTAGAGGTTTTGTTCTGCCTTTGATTTGAGAGAGCTGCAGCAGCTGGTTGTTGCCTGGACATTACGTCTCTGTGTCCTGATTACTATTCTCTCATTCACCCTGCTTGGTTAGGCGAACCCAAGATGTTCGGTTACATTGGCAGCTGTTTGTTTTGAACAAGTTGCCATTCGTGTGCATCTGTCAATCAAGTGGCTACTATTTTAAATGACAAGTTTATGAAACAGATTAAAGAATAAATACATGCTAGAATAACAATGTTTATGGGGGTCAGAACCTTCAGCTAGCTCCATGTTGAGCATGGAGGCCTGAGTTATCTTTGCACGTCCACAAACATTCCTATTGTTCAACAAAACAACCACAAGACTTGGGGCCACCAGTAAAGTCCACTAAGAAGTTGATAAATCAATTCCAATTTTTTCTATACATTTAATGGACACCAATTTATACAACCAAGATTTCTGCAAGCATTGGTGTAATGCTTCCCAGCGGCACACAAACTTCTTCAGCTGAAAGTTTGAGCATATGAAGCAAACAAAAGACCAAATAAAAAAACAACACAGTATAAGTTGAGTTTCACCTGAATATGAACAACCTTTATTCCCCAAACCAGAACCAGCTAGCTAGCAAGTTAGCTGGTTAGCTAGTAGTAGGCCCGAGGCTGAGCCTGATAAACCCCGCACATCCGCAGAGTCAGGCTGGGCCACGTGCTCTGACAGCAGCGCACCGGTTACCTTCTGTGTGCTCGCGCACTTCCAGTATTCCGACGCTTTAACGTAAATCCGAGTGTTTTCGTCCGTTTTCCGGTCACCTCGTCGACATCTTTGCTGTTTAGTAACTGCGGCCAGAAACATGCGGTGTCCCGCGTTGACGTCACCGATCGTCTGCCGTCTCCTCTACTGCGCAGCCTCGGACGCCATCTTGCTGCCGCCACCTGGTTTAAACTTCGTCCTGTTCTACCGGCCGCGAGGGAGGAGCAGAGGCGTCGTGTGCGTCCGGCGGGACCGTGATGGAATAGTGAGTCCACGGTTACCGGGAAGTTGCTGAGGAGAGTGGATGAATGACGCAAGGCAGGTGGGAAGAGACCACTTCCACCAGTAAGACCGAGGACAATATGGCGCTGCTTGTTACCCGGTCTCCGGTAGAAACTCCGTTTGCCCGACTGTTTCATTAAAGACCCACGCCTTGGATCGTTACTGTGCTCCGGTTAGTAATAGGTTAACAGCGTCACGTGACATCAGCGTGCCCTTAAGTCGTTGTCGTATATCTGCGGTTATGATGTTTTGAATGAGTAGTACACTTAGGTGCTCCGGTTCCTGGACTGACGGACGCGAACCGGAGAACAAATCGTCCCATGGTGTTACATCCGCGTCGGTGAACAAGAGCCGAACGCCCGCGTCGCCATCTTGTCCGCGCACGGAGGTGTCGGGGGTCACGGTACCGGGATCGTTCTTAGTCTGAATGCGTTTCCATGGTGGGATGATGCAGATTCACGTCTTGAACATTTTTTTTAATTTGCTGTACCAGCCCCGGCATGTATTAAATTGACTTTTCGTGTTGGTTGCGCATGCGCCACAGTTGATCGTGTCCGACACATCCGGTCTTGATCGAGCCGGCTTCTGGTGTTGAGCTGTAAAATGGTGACGGTTGACCTCGGGATCACATGTGTGTGACGTAGCAAACATTTGTTTGATCACGGTAAACACACCAAGGCCTCCTCAACATCCTGTAAACACGTCAGAAACGGCCGGAAATACACGTATTATGTTTCAAGCCTGACGGTGAATAAAAGACTTAACATTTGTGTTCACTCAACAGCACCAATATTTGACCCTCTTAATTGTATTATTCTCACTGAACGGGCGGGTCGGCGTGGTCCATCCCGTGCTGCTGTTTGGTCCTCCAGTTAGTCATGTCTGCTGTGACGTCACTAACTATTGTCAATGTTGTTGTGGACCCAGAAGACACCAGAACACATGAGGACACCAATGTCTTAGCTTTAACCAGATGCAAACTCTCTCGGAGCAGCACGCTAGGGCTGCCAGGGGCTACAGGGATGCTAACTGTTCTGTTCTGTTATTGACCTGCTCTTCCACGATTCCTTGCATTGGCCCACTGACCTCATGACGTTGTTACTGGAGCACCTGGGCGTCACATCATTCATTGTTCATTGTCACATGAACACATGCTTTATTTTTACTGATTATGTAAAAATGTAACATGAGAAAAGTTCTAAAAGTGATCGTTCTTGTACCTTGTTTGTTCTCTAAATGTTCTTATGACAAATTGTTTCATAAAAACAACATAGAACCAAACAATAAACCAAATACCACACCACCATTAGATGGTAGAAACATGGGGGTAGAACCCAGACTCTGACTCCCCTGTTGGACTGAGGAGCTGGGAGTTCTGTCTCTGAATGTTCTGTTTGGTGGCCACTGCTGGTTCCTTCAAATGTAATGAGGATATAGAACTGTTGGGGGGGGGGGGGTTGACCTGGACCATGATTCCAAACCCGGGATTATACCTGGGACAAACACCAGAAAAGAAGGGTCGTCATCTCAGAAGAACCTTGATATGCTGTGTGCAGGAGCCCTGGACAGGAAGTGATGGAGAACTGGAGTCCACTGGAAGATCAGAGGTAATTTCTCCTGCCCTCTCCGAATTAATCAGTGATTATTTTTTCGCCTGTCCATTGATGAATCCTGAAGCTGCCCTATCTTTAAAAATATCAAAGGTCTATATTTGATGAAAACAAGTTTGTCATGGTAAAGTTAATTTTACATAATTATTTTCCCCTAAACTCAGTGCAATGACAACTCCTGTACCAAACAAAGATGGCGTCCCTGGCCCCCTCAACACAGGCGGCTCCTGAATCAGTTGTAGTTGACATTGTATGCTTTTCCTTGACTGTTCAGTCTCACTTGGAGAGGCCAGGCGAGGGGAGAACGCTGGTTCTAGCTTGAGTCTCTTCTATGTTTCGATGTTCCAACATTGGCGCGTTCTACAATCCAGGTTTGAGCTGTTGACTGGTTCAGCAACCGGAACACAATGTAGATGATCAGAGTTCCTCGCGCATGTTTCGCTGATACTGGTAATGAGCTGCTTCACTGGAACAAACATCCAATGTCGAACTGGTTCAACACGTTCCAGCGATATTCATCATGAACACAGCAGCAGGAACCATTCCAGTGTCTCCGAGCATCCGGTGACCTGAAGGAAGTCTTAGTCTGCCATGGGTTGTTGGACAAGTGAGCCTTGAACATCCTCCTTGACGACCCAATGCTGTTGGTTTGGAATAGATGATGCATCCACATGATCATAAACCTTGAAGTCATGTGACTTGTTCCGTGGACAAGTTTATCGTCAAGACAACCAGCAGACTTATCAACTGTAACGATCCTTGAGGGAAAGCGGCGGGAGGATTCATTGTGGACCAGAGAGCTTGGACTTGATCCAGGGCCTGACCCCCAGACAGGTGCTCTCCCCGCTGAGCTCAGCACCTCCTTTGTGAGAGTTCATTGTTCTCTCAGTAAACTTTTAACAATGTGGCTATGGTGGAAATGCACAGGTGCCAGCTAAGGTGCCTGTCGCTCAACCTCTGGTAAAGGAGCCGCATTCAACAGCTTGACAGGAAGTTCTGAACGCAGACGCCAGCAAGACAGAGCATTATGTCACCTTTATTGAATAAAATTATCAAACATCAAAGAACATTGTTCATTAGTGGTCACATAACCTGGCGGAGGCCTCGCCACGTTGGTGACCTTATCAGCAGGAGGTTAACCTCGTTAGAGTTACCTTTGTCAAGATTCAGAACCAAACTTGCTCCGCCTTCCTCACCTGTTGGACACCACCAGACCACCTGTCCACCCGAGGTCACATTTCTGGTTCAGCCTGTCTCACGAGTAAACAAATGTTTACGAGGAAAACGCATCAAATTAAAAATAATATTTAAGAACGCAGCTGGGGTGAAACAGATCTGGCAGGTGTGGAACTAGAGCCTGAATGTCTATTGGACATCATCGCAGGTCACATGATCTTACAACAGTTCAGATACACTTTGACCTTAAGACTGGAGAAAGTGTCACAGTGTTAGCATAGCAGCAGCAGCAGCTTTCTTACCCATGGTTGGTGGAACTGATCCCAACATGAACTACTGCTAACAAAAAGTAGCATTAGTTGTGTCATGATTAGCACACTAACTGATTAGCATGCTACATTAAGTTCAAATAAGATTCAAAAAGACCATTTCTTCAGGATTCTGATCATCAACATCAGAGCCGCCAGGTGTCACAGGCAGAGTGTAAGTGCCTACACTCTGAACATTAGCAGGTCAAAGGTCGTGGTCTTCCTGCCCCCAGCAGCTCTGTCTGCCCAGCCTCTGTCCACTCATATGGGAGGAAGCAGCATGCAGTGACTGGCCAGTCTGACCTCACACATGAATGACAACATCGTCATCTTGGACGTCTTCCTCATCCAAGGTGTCTGCAGACACCCTGCTTCCCCCGTTCTCACCCTCAGCTGCGCCACAGGGCCCAATGATGTACCTGTAGTCTCCTCCAATGGCCTGGGCAGCACCCGACCCCACCATAAGCCAGTCCTTCTCTTCCTCCTCTGCCTGCTGCTGCCAGGGGGCGCTCCAGCAGCTGGCCACCTCTTGCTGCCCGGGGGTCCCACTTTCTCCCCTGTCCACCTCCCCGTCCTCCCCCTCTAGGTTAACATAGAGTAACGGCTCCTTTGGCGTTGGCGTGGGCGACACACTGAGCCACAGTGCCTCCAGCTGGCCAACCAGGTGCTGGAAACTGGGCCGGCACTTTGGGACGGGACTCCAGCAGCTGTGCATGATGTCATAGCTGAAAACACAGAAGAAGAAAATATCAGACACAAAAGCAAAGCTGTCCACTGCCGCCGGTGGGGACGGGGCGGGGCTCACATGTCATCTCTGCAGTCCGGGGGCCTCTTCAGTCGCTCTCCTTTTATCAGGTACTCGTAGATCTCAGAGTTTTCCACCCCAGGATATGGTGTCTGACCACGAGTCATAACCTCCCACATGGTGACGCCAAACGCCCACTGATTAACACACAAAATGATGGCATGAGGATGAGTGGCATCCACACCGTGCTCTGGTTGGCTGTTACAGAACCAAAATGGCAACACTATGACCTAATGAATGAACACAGGCCACGACTTTGTTCCCGTGTGCTTTATTAGCGTGAGCGTGCCATGATGGCGATGGCGCTGTAGCTGAGAACCAACTCAACAGTAATACTTTGTCACCTCTCAAACGTCCTTCAGCTTCACACTCGGTAACCTCATGTGTCTGCCTTGATGCCATGTCAACAGAATGGGCGGAGCTCCATTCATGGTCGCTGACCGCAGCGTTTTGAATATGAGATTAATGTGTGATCACAAGAATTGTGTGTTAGGGGTTACCACGTCGCTCTGTGTTGTGTACACGTTGTCCGCCAGACTCTCCAGAGCGATCCACTTGACAGGCAGCTTGGAGACGGATCCTTGTCGGTAATAATCACCGCTGTAGATCTTCTTTGAGAGACCGAAGTCTGCGACACACACCGTCATGTTCTCGTCCAGCCTGAAACACACAGTTTATGATGTTCAGCACCTCTGCATTTTACAAGACTTCAGACCAAACACATCTAACTTCCCCTGGGCAGCCTGATCATAACTCCTTTCAGAAAACCAGCATTTTAACAGTTCTCTGCTTGTTGTCATGGCAACAGACCTCATACATCATAGATTTTGGCATCACTTTAATCAGTTTATCATAATTAAATCAGTCAAATCTGCATCGATGATGTCAAAACCCAGACACCAGGGTAGCAACAGTTAAGATGACGGCAGCGAACCTGAGCGGAAGCGAGACTCGTGTGTAATCAGGAGGTGAATGTTTGCATGTCAGTGACTCGTTTGTTCACGTTGCCCCTCCACCCTAAAAGCTGCTCAGTCTGAACACTAAATGAATCGTCTGAAACGTGTCATGTGACTAGAGGAGTGAACTGACATGCAGTTTCTAGCAGCGAGGTCTCGGTGGATGATGCTGCGGCTGCTCAGGTACTCCATCCCCCGAGACACATCCAACATGAACTGTACCAACGTCTGGAGACTCAGGTCCTGCAAACAGATAGGTGGGTCAAACAGGTGAGAGTCAGGTGAGGTCAAACAGGTGAGAGTCAGGTGAGGTCAAACAGGTGAGAGTCAGGTGAGGTCAAACAGGTGAGAGTCAGGTGAGGTCAAACAGGTGAGGTCAAACAGGTGAGAGTCAGATGTCTTACAAAGGGCTGCTCCCCCAATCTGGACAGCAGCAGGAAGGTGTGCAGGTCTCCGTGCTTCATGAAGGGCAGGACCACCATGGGGACAGGCAGCCGCTGGCCAGGACGCCGGTGCAGACTCACTCCTATTGGACAGGAGGGGCGGTCAAACAATCACAGCAGAACCATGTTTGACTTTGACCTGTGAGGAGATGCGCTACCAATCAGCTGGATGACGTTGGCATGGTGGAAGTCCTTCATGTAGGCTGCCTCCTTGAGACACTGCTCAATGTCACCTGACGAGGTGATGTCGGCTGGACCGGGTCACATGATGTGGTGGGGTGGAGGTGAAATATGAGAAATTAATCACGTCACTGATGCAAAGAAAACTGTTTTCCCTAATTCAGTGGCACCACAGCGGCATACAGACACCATGACTCAACTCACATTTCAGCACTTTGACCGCCACCTTCTGGGCCGACGAGTCGTCCATCTTGAGGGTTGCCTCTCGCACCGAGCCAAACTCCCCTACACAAACACACACACACTTTCAAATGTATGATCAAAGTGAGCCGCCCTGAAGTTTTCTGGGAGCGACAGAGAAGCTAACACAGCTATTTAACCGTGTAAAAAAAACAAATAATTTTAGTTCATTTGTAAGTTTTAAACAACAGTGAGATTTGTAGAAATCAGACATGAAGTCAGCTGAGGAACTTCTCACATGAGCAACAGAGCTAACAAGCGCTACCAAAGCTCACAGGAGCACACCACTTTATTGACGTCTCAGCTTCTCCTTTCTTCGCTGATCAATATGCGGCTTTGTTGCATTGTGACCAGCAGAAACTTCAGCTGATCCCAAATGGCCCTGAAGTATGACGTTTACCCGACGACCATCATCTTCTCCTGTTCACCAATCATTCATTTTCTTGGAAACGTCTTCCTCGCCAACGGCTGTTGACCCCAGCAGGCCAACCTGGCCAGTTGGAGCCAGCCTCCCTGCGTCGGCCGGCCACAGCACAGTGACATTCAGTTTTATTCATCAGCACTTTTGCTGTTTAGTAGAAACAGAGACAACGAGTCCTGTCAGCTCTGTATACAGAACCACAGGGTGCCAGGGTTACACTCGGTCACCGCCACACCACACACATTTGACACATGGCTGATTGGTCACTTCCTACGTGTGAGTCATATGGTTCCTGTGCCGCCCGTTTGGGAGACCAGACACATACTTGAGCTCAGTCTCGCTCACTTCCAAGTCACACCTAAATATTTAAACACCAAACTCAAACTGGCATTTCCTAAGAATCAGGACAAACTTGGTTGGCTGATGGCTTCAGCGCCGTCGCCACACCACTGCCAGATGAACACAAATGCCAGTGACTTCTATGTGAAACCCAAAATTAGAGGGCAGCCCGCTGGTGCAGTGGTCAGCACTGTCACCTCGCAGCAAGAAGGTTCCGGGCCCAGAATTAGAACTCAAAACTCATTTTCATTCAGAGGTCAAAGCTCTTTAAAGGGGGTGGGGTTTGGGGCAGGGGGCACGACCACTTAAGTGGCAGGAGGTGACTAAATCTCACAGTTGACATCTTTGACGGTATCTTCTTTTGCTACGCTAATCCAAAGGTTTGGCCACGCCCAGATCTAGCACTTGACACAAACATCCAATGACAAAGTGCTCAGAGGTGGGAGGTTACCTTTTCCCAGCATGTGTCCCAGCGAGAGCAGCCTCTCTGGGATCAGGACGTCCTGTAGCTTGTTCTTCAGGTCCTCATTGATACCAAGACTGTCCACTAGAGGGAGAGAGTCAAATTTGAATCAGAGGACTGAATGCACCATATCCTCCCTGTGTTATCAGGGACGCACCGCCATCTCATCCGTTTAAGCCTTGATGGGACCTCAGTTGTCGATGGTGTGTTTACCCCAGAGAGACAGTGCCACCAGACAGGCGTGGCTGGACCCTCCCACTCCATCAGACCGCCTTGATGTATTTTGCCAAACAGATATCCATTCACAGCTTGGCAGGCTTTGTTTCTCTACCCACGTCTCTCTACACGACATCTTGATCGACGCTAAGCCCCAACCCCAGGTGCTGTCAGACCTCAAAAGTGTCTCTATCATCAGCAGTGATACGTGTCTGTGGCCGTTGAGGCCAAAAGCAGTATGTAAATAAGGGTGAAAGTGTTTCCTGTAAACTTGAGGGATGCTGGTGTCCGTCTGCATCAACACAGCATTTGACCTTCCTGGCAAGAAGAAGACACATCCCAGTCAAAGACACCTGGTGACTTGCTTTTCTGTTGCTTTACTGCCTGTTACTGACTGTATCAAACCAAACATCAACTTACTGGCTCCTGATTGGTTCACAGTCATGATAACACACCTGAACGTCGCACTCACAGTCCCATTGTGTACGTATGTGTTCTGTAGAGTGAGAGGGAGGAGCAGACTACTGCTGTCTCCACTAGGTGGGGCCAGAGAGCACAAACTTCCTGTATGTGACGCAATTGTATATCAAGTGAAGACAATTTAGTGTCTTGTGATGTTGTTCTTGCTTCCTGTGACCACCAGGTGGCATTACAACTCAAACTCAGCTTATAGACACTTTCAGGACTCTCAAAGATCTGACCATGTGACTCCAGCCACCACAGCTTCCTGTTCTAAGGTTAGATATCAAACATAGCTGCCTCTTCACCACCTCCCAGTCTTCAGATTGACCCGTCACCAGATTGTGAAGGAGGTTCTGACCACAGCTGATTCGTTCTGGTCCACTGACTAGGAGGAGGCCAGCTGTTGCCACAAAAATGCCACTGATGACATGACCTCCACATAAAGCGGTGTTTAAAGGTCATCATGGGAACAGTCACCTGCAGTGTCCATCAACGACACTCACATGTGGACTCGTGCAGCTCCGCCGCCGTTCTACTGAAGGAACGTGCCACTGTGAAGGAAACTGAACTCTCTGGACCAGGAGGCTTGAAGGCCGACCTGAAGAGAGTCAGAGTTCATCAGAGAGTCAGAGATCATCAAACCATCAGAGACAATATTCTCATGCAATTCATACCCAAACTGTGTCTCTTTTTCACGGCGCCGAGCAATCATCACAAGCAGCAGTCCAACAACTGTGGCCACCAGAAGCCCGAGCAGGACCCCAACCCACATGTGGCTCCGCTGGACCTGAACCTGCAGACCTGCTGAGGGACCAATCAATCAATGAGTTAGAAAAAACCTTGGACGTGTCCCAGTGTGACCGCACACTTCCAGCTTGGCTCTCAAATCATTCAAACGTGATTCAGATTCTCCCCCAGAATTGGTTGGGATTCCAATTTCAATTCAATTTCCAACTTCCGATGACTCCCTTAACTGAAGTACAGTCAAACAACAATGGCGGCGCTGTAGCAGTGACATTAACAGATGGAATTGATGTTGCTACTGAAGCTGCGTAGAAAAGACTACCAGGAATAAAGGCTCTGAAAACATACCATCGTTGGGTCCTTGGAGGGGTGCCTTTGGTGTTCTCAGGATTTTAATATCACTAACAGAGAGCTGATAACATGAATTCTCCCAAAGGAGAATGAGGCAGAGAAACCACACCACTGTTCTCTGACGAGCTCTTTTCAATTTGGAACCATAGTTCTAAATAACCCATTCAGGCAAACAGAAATAAACACTGGCAGTGCTAAGATAGGCTCATGCTAGCAGGGAGTACTAGCCAAATTAAAGTTTGTGTCAAATTATGAACAAAACAAATTATGTCAAATCTCATGTTTAAAATCTGCAGGAGACATCTGAGCTGAGAGTGAATTTCTAGATGATGTGACCATGTGGGGCCTGTTTTGATGGTTGCACTTGTTGCTTGGCTAAAACCAGGCGGTGGACGCTAGCGGTCCATGGCTGACATTAGCATCAGGTTAAATGTCTGCCGTGGTTGAGCACGAGACGGGAGGCTCTGCCAGCAGGATGTAGCTCATTCTTTTTCTTTTTTTTTTTTAATCGCAGTCATTCAACATTCTCCATGCTTGGCTGATGCTGGCTGACCAGTACACTGCGACTGGTTACCAAAGAGGACCCCAGCGTCGACCACACCCATCCAGGAAAACTGCAGCAGTGGGAGGCTGGTCAGACTGAATAATGAGGTATCAGGCTACTGATGTTCATTCAGTGAACACAGGCCGGTCAGGTTCAGTTCCCTAGAGCACTGATGAGTTTTATAACAAAATGAGAAGACACACAATCAGTCACAATCCAGCAACAAGCAGGACGGCGTGCAGAAAGCTACCCGGAGGATCACGAACTGCTGCTGCTCTGTCACGCTGGCACCTCGAGGTTGCCTTCCGACCCGATTAAGGTACCCGAACGTGGATCAAGCTGGGGCTGTGAAAGTGACCCTCAGTGAGATTACTGTGGTGGTGACTCATCACGTTTGTCCACTTCAGGTCCTGACTGTCCGCCTGAAGGTTTCTCTCTTGGAGGGCTGCAACGCTTCGTAATTAACTTTAATCTTCATCAGGATCGCTTCTGAACTTGAAGGGAAATTCTTAGAATGAACTGTGACCCGGAGTGCCCTGTTTATTTTAGTACCATCAAATAATAACAGGAAATCCCTCCAGTGTCTCGATACCCTATCAGGTGATTTCAGAGGACCATTTGTACCTGTGACAGGTAAAACCACCACTGGGGGACTCCAGGGTCCACAGCCTACCGCTGTGCATGCCGCTACCTGGACCGACGCATTAAAGAAACGCCCTCCACCAGACAGTTGAGCCCAGGTGTCCTTGAACAGCAATGGCTCCTGGAGAGAGGGAGAGAGAGCGAGAGAGAGAGAGACACACACACACACACTTTTAAGGAGTGATGTCATGTGACAGATTTAACTTTATTTGAATGTGCACCTTAACAGTCTCACCTGCTGCTCTCCTCCCTGAGTCCACTGCACCTTGTACGCCAACAGTTTGCCCTGTAGCTCCTCCTCCTGAAGCTTTGCCCACCTCAGGGTCAGATGCCTCTCTGAGAGGTCAAAGGTCAGGTTCCTGGGAGCAGCCACAGGCACTGTAGACAGGATAATAGAGTTACTGATCATTGATCATTTCAAGCTAGCATCACTTCATGTGTTCATATCAACCGTTAAACCCAAATGAACTTGAATTTGACCCCACAGACCACAAAATGCTGTTGCCCTTCAGCAGCTCTGGAAGAGCTCTGGTCGGTCTGAAGGCATAATGGCTCTCATCATGTCTCACCTGCCTCAGGTGTATGGAAGTGCAGCCAGGAAGAGAAAGGCGACGCCCCCACCTCGTTGGCACAAGAAACTCTGATGCTGTAGTTGGAGTGACTCCTCAGACCTGACAGAACAAGGTCGTAAGGAGGAACCACAAGTTCCCTCTGAGGGAGGTCCAACCTTTGAGACGCCAGCTGAGGAAGACAACAACGATGTTTGGGACAGCGTGTGTGTGTGTGTGTGTGTGTGTGCGTATGTGTGATACAGAGAAAGAGAGTTACCTGGATGGTGCAAGTCGACAACTCAGAGTGTCCTGTGAAACCTGGTTTCCATGACAACGTGACGATGTTTTCCCCCATCATCACAACCTGCAGTCCAACGGGAGCTGACGGGTAGACTGACAGGTAACACCCAGTTACTAAACCCTGCCTCCACAAAGCTCAACTAATCAAAAGTTGGCAACAGTGACAGCCGGTGAGATGAAGAACTCAACATAATGTTAACTGTTAATGTATGCAAGTCAAATAGCGTAGCAGAATTAGCATATCATTAAGTAACTTACATTAATAACTGAAACAATAGCTGGAAAACAGCTAACCAGTCCAGGCTAATGATGATAAGCTGCTAATGCTAGCAAAGCAGGTGGACTCACCTTTGAGGTGGACTGTTCCAGTTCTGGACACTGAGATTCCTCGAGCATTCTTGGCCTCGCAGTAAAACTTGAGGCTGTGGTTCACACCTGCTGACAGTTGATTTATTGATTACTGATCCATTATTGATGATCTGTGATCACATGACAATCATCTGTCATCACAGCTGCAACCACACAGCAACATCCTGGTCTGCCTGACAGAGGAAAAATGATGTCCTGATTGGTTCCCACAGCCACAGACAGGTGGTGTGACCTGATTCAGAGGGTTACGAGCTTCTTTGGTTTCACAGGTGATAGACAATATTTTGAATGAAAAAATGTCAGTTTCATCATTCTGAGGCATCAGGGGACTCAGACGTCCTGCTGCTGGACGAACAGACAAAACTGAACATTCAAATAGTCTCC
Source organism: Aulostomus chinensis (assembly GCF_037954235.1). NCBI lineage: Eukaryota > Metazoa > Chordata > Actinopteri > Syngnathiformes > Aulostomidae > Aulostomus > Aulostomus chinensis. The sequence continues at coordinate 26,918,141 of NC_141336.1, forward strand.
GCATGATAGCAATGGTGACCAGCTTATTTTGAGAGGGTCGAGCTTAGGGTGGCGAATACACACACAGTGTTAAGTAGAGCAACATGGCTGCTTGTTGTGGCAAAAGGAAGCATCAAAAGGACCTGCACTAAACTGGTTCAGGTCATATTTACTAGGTCAACTCAGTTGGTACTAGTTCATGATGGTTCCTCTGAGACCACTCCAGTCAGTTCTGGTGTTCCACAAGGCTCTGTGCTTGGCCCAGTCCTCTTCACCCTGTACCTGCTTCCTCTAGGTCACATGATCAGGAAACACTCCATTAATGTTCACTGCTATGCAGACGACACTCAGCTGAACTCATCAATGATCCACATGGAACAAACCAGCTGACTGAACTGGAGGCCTGTCTGAAGGACAGGAAACATGGAGGACCATCATTTCCTTTATTAAACTCTGATAAACTGAAGTTCTTGTGCTGGGCCCAAACACCTGAGGACCACCTGATCTGATGAGACAGGTACCCTGGATGGCACCACCCTGGCCCCCAGCACCACTGTAAGGAACCAAGGAGCTCTCTTAGACCAGGACCCTTTAACTCCCACATTCAACAAATCTCCAGGACGCCTGGGGGGGGGTTCTAGTCCTGCTCTACTAGGAGGGAGGTTCTCCACCTGCTCTACTAGGGGGGAGTTTCTAGTCCTGCTCTACTAGGAGGGAGGTTCTAGTCCTGCTCTACTAGGGGGAGGTTCTAGTCCTGATCTTCTAGGGGGGAGGTTCTACTCCTGCTCTACTAGGGGGGAGGTTCTAGTCCTGATCTTCTAGGGGGGAGGTTCTAGTCCTTCTCTACTAGGGGGGAGGTTCTAGTCCTGCTCTACTAGGGGGAGGTTCTAGTCCTGATCTTCTAGGGGGGAGGTTCTACTCCTGCTCTACTAGGGGGGAGGTTCTAGTCCTGCTCTACTAGGGGGGAGGTTCTAGTCCTGCTCTACTAGGAGGGAGGCAGCACAGACCGGTTTTTGATTTGCCGGTATACTAATAAAACTGACTTGGTCTGAGCTCATGACATCACAACGTCCTGCTTGGCGCCACAAATGTCCAAGAGGGAAAACCAATGGCTGCATCCTCCAAACCACCACGTCAGCACAACCATCATCATGAAACACATTACAACACATTCATAAAGCAGACTCTCACCTGCCACGTAGAGGACAGAGGGGGATGGCCCGGGTTCTCCCTCCTGGACACCCCCCAACCACCACAGAACCTCCACAGGCTCGGGAGGACCCACAGCAGCACAGGTAAGGTTAAATGGAACGCCAGGGAACGTGGCCACATCCTGTGGCTCCTGGACAAAGTGCGGGACACCTGGAAGACACAGGTGGAGACACTAGTTGGCGTGATGTGTTTAGGTAGGAACTGTGGCACCTGCTGATTCTGGAGGATTTCAGCGTCTAACCTTCCACGGTGATCCAGGCCCGGTCAGAGGAGAACGTCAGGCCGTGCAACTCCACCTCACACCAGTACTGACCTGCGTCCTGCTGCTGGACTGATTTCACACTGGAATCAAAGTCCCAGAGTCAGAACCTTGACCGCAATCAGATCAGAACCAAGACCCTTGACCAGAACCAAGAACTTAACCTCATCAACATTTGAGCTCTTGTTTTTTTAATCCAAAATACAGAAGGATCTGTCTGATCCAGTTGATCCAGTCAAGACCTCCGAGAGCTGTTGTTCCCACTGGTCTTCCCCAGGACGCCCTGGCGTTGATCCTGGGGGAGGCGGAGGGTCGTGGGAAGTTGTTTCCTACTACTAAACTTAAAGTACTTCTTTCATAATGATCAGAAAACATGATGCCACAGTGAGGTGGACCTTTGACCTTTCATGCCATCACAATTTTTTTCATCATTAGGGTTAATTATATGGTTCTGTGAGGTCACAGTGACCTTTGACCTCCTAAATCTAAAATACTTCATCACTGAGAGAAGGTTTGAGCCAACATGGAGGCTTCAGAGGTCAAACATGTCAGAGCCTCTATTGACTGTTTCATCATCAAACACAGCAGAAGCAGCAACAAACAGATGCTTGTCTCCATGACAACCATCTGCCCCGCCTCTCATCCTCTTAAGGCTGTATGTTTCATGGTGGTCAAATTGGATTTGAATGATGTCATCTCCATCTTAGTTACCATGGAAACTTTGTGTTAACGAACAGCCGAACAGGTGAACCTGATACAGTGGCCAGCGAGTGAATGTGCATGTGTTTAAATACACACACGTAGGGCCGTCAGTGTGTATACACGCGTGTACCAGTGGAAGGTCTCCCAGTGCTCCTCCCCCAATGTGATGAACATTTGGTCGGTGCTGTACAGTTTCTCGCCGTCCTTCATCCACACAATGTCTGGCTCGGTCACACCCTCGACGGCGCAGCCAAGGCGGGCGGCGTTCCCCTGAGACACTGTCTGATTGGACGGATGCTTGGTGAACATCACACCTGCGGGAGGAGAGGACAAGACAGCTCGTGTGTTTGCACGCCACTCACACAGGTTGGGTCATGTGATTAAACACATAACTAGGTCACTGAATGCCAACGTGCTCCAATGTAGATGTGACTGATTCAACTGGAACAACCAGATCAAAATGGCGCTGAAACAACGACATCATGATGGCGATTTGGACAAAGTATGAATTTGTGATTTGTCCGTCTCACTTTAATAGCGACCCGCTGCCTGCATGGAGAGAAGGGAGGTGACGAGGGAGGAGAAGAGGGAACTCCAGCATCCTTGACCAAGTGAAATAAGCAACCAGTGTCTCCATGGCAACCATAATCAGAGACCAGAACATTAATGTTGGCAAAACGCAGCCTCTGGAATCAGGGATGGCATCCTGCTGAGCCTTACGGGTGAATGTGACCAGCATCTCAACCATCCTGTTTACTGCCAGGCAGTTCTGAGTTCAGCCCAATATCCCAGCTCAGCAGGCCTGACTCTACCTGTAGGTGGGACTTCCTCTTAAACAGGAAGCAGCGGGTGAAGCTGGGGAAACACATCTACAATTCTACAATTTCATTTAGCAGACGCTTTCGTCCAAAGCGACGTACAACACAAGCAAGAATTTAGACTTAATTAAGGAAAAGTCCATCGGAAGCGCAAAAGTGCTTCGGTTGTGATTTGGTCACAGGTACTGCCATCTATCTACATCTCTGACCCCTGGACCGTCAGCACCGGGTCGAGGCCGTGTCCCTTCTCCTCCCTGTGCTGCTCCTCCAGTCACCTGTCAGTCACGCCCCTCGGGTCGTCCCTGGCGGGGCCAAGTCGGCCTCCAGGTGAGAGCTTGGTGCCCTGCAGTAGCCAGAGGCAGATGGAGGTAAATGTCCTGAAGACAGTGGGGATGTTTTGTGGGCCCAGGAGGACGACAGCCCCACCAACGCCATCACCTAGAATGACCATCATCACCAGCCAGGACTCCAACACCAACTTCAGCCCCAGGATAGCTCAGCAGAGGATGCACTTCCTGCCAGACCACGGTGGTGGACCTCTCAAATGTCCCAAGGCCGCGATGGTCTCTTCCTTTGCCTGGTGACGTGTTCCATCAAGACAAGAGGTGGAGAGGCGGGTTTCTCGGCACAGCCATGTTTCTTCCTCATGTCTCTCACATGTGTTTGGCATCAGACAGCCAGCACAGAGACTCACAGCGGCGGTGACAACCTCCACCGGCGCGGCGATCCATTCCTCCACCTCCACGACCTGTTCTAGAAGCAGCATCACAATGTCCTTGCGTTGGCAGTGCCAGGCTGCTGTAACCACTTCTCTCAACTGATGACATCATCCGTCATTCCAGCAGAACACGCCAACACTGACAATGATGTCAACAGTTGACTCATACTTTTGGTGACATCACTGAAAGAATGTTCCACGGAAGCTTGTGATGTCACTGAAAACCCACCATACCGGAAAGCAACACTGAACACACCTGATTGCTTCCAAACCGGATCAATACTGATCAGTTATTGACTAATCCATAAGTAGACTGATTAACACCCATAGTGGTGAAACATGCATCTGTAATAAGATGACAAAACACCGAGTTTATCAGGAATCGGAGGTGGGAAGATCGATGCTGATCCTGATGGGCTCCAGCCTGGAGACTCGGCTCGGTTCGTCTGCTCTCTTCTTTTCTCTTCAGGCTCTTATTTTGAAGGAGAGACACGCTGAGGTGCCTGCTTTTGTTGTTGAGGTTCTGACGCCTGAAGGTCGCCGAGGGTTTGAATGGTGGTCATGCACATAACTGGTGGGATCACGAGCCGGCCGGAAGCCGGCAGTACCGCAGGAACTCCTCGGACCTGCACTTTGACCGATCCCTGTTTACCGCCACCGTGACTGACGTCACAGGACTCCGTCAAGAAAGAGCGTGATTTAAGGATTCGTTCACGCGCTCGTCTACCTTGTACGGATCTGCAGTGACGTCAGTCCCGCGGTGGCGTCTCTGGTTCCTTCGGCATCATTAATAGCCTTCAGCAGGAATCGGACGTTTGTATTAATGGAAGTGCTGGATCGTACCCTACCCGAGTCACGTGACCGCGCGTCTGAAAACGCCAGACTTTGAGACTGAAATTCAGCCAAAGTTTGATGAACTTTTCACAACTTAGACTTGAAGCCGCTCACCGCCTCCACGCGCCCCGACCAGGATCCGGAGGACCAGAATCCACAGCAGCGGCTCCATCTTCGCATTATCTCCCTCTGCGGGCCTCCAGAACCGCCTATCACGGCCACCTGCACTGTTCTGGTCGGGTCGGTTCTCACTCCGTCACTGAAGCATCATTCCCGGCTGGTGAGGAGGTTCGCAGCCACCGGAAACACCGGAACAGCTTCATCGGAGAAAAACTCTCAAAGTCCGAGTAGAAAGTTGGAGACGCGTCCGGACGATCCGCTGCTGAGCCGATCAGCACGGCGGCGTCAAGCGCCACGTCTTAACTCGAGTATACCGGAAATAGAACAGTAATACCTTCAAAATAAGACGTTCCTTACCACTTCACAATTAAACGTTAGTTTAATGGAGGGTTTCAAACTCTTGAATGCACAACACGGCTCTGCTCTGATACACCCGATGGAACGTGCAACTATGTGATATTGGCACTTATTGCCAAATGTCGCCCGCCTACATTCACAAACTCTTGACATCAATCTACCTCCAACATTTTATTTCTAAATTCTCTCCCTCTAGCAGGTTAGCTTAATCAGTAGGGATTCGCGAGTTCAGGTTCTTTTAAACTTTCAGGTGTGCCGTCCAAACCGGAAATACTTTGAAACAGCGCCAACTTGACAGTGGTTGAGGGGTTCCTCCCTGAGGAATGAGGCCTCACGGTGCCTGACCGCCATCTGGTGGTGAGACGGCAGATTTCAGGTTTGCCGTTTCTAGTGACGTGTGTGCTTCAATCGTCCGTGGACGAGCTGCTGCCTGCTGACTCGCCGTGTTTGCGTTAAAGTCGAGGGCAAACCTCCATTTCCTCTCCTTAGTTCTTGCAACTGTTCCAGCAGGAACGCCTGACGGCTAAGAACGAGCGGCCGTGTCACATGACCCCACTCGTCCCTTTCTCTTGGTCAAACATCCAGCGTGCCGCTGTCTCCGACTCCGAGCTTTCTGTTTGACATCTCACACTCACCTCCACCACCTGTGGAGCACCAGCTGACTGTTTTGCCTGACAATGAGCTCAGTTTTCATCGGATTAAACGCAGTTTGACCACGTGATTCTCCACCGCCCCACCCACGTTGAATTACAATCTGACTGGAGGAACTGGGGCCTTCACCTTTATCTTAATTTAATGCTAACAAAGACCTGCGGCAGCTTTTTCAGTGGCGCTTGTTTGTCGAGATCCTCAGGAGTTCACTGGAGGAACTGGGGCCTTCACTGGAGGAACTGGGGCCTTCACTGGAGGAACTGGGGCCTTCACTGGAGGAACTGGGGCCTTCACTGGAGGAACTGGGGCCTGACTGGAGGAACTGGGGCCTTCACTTGAGGAACTGGGGCCTTCACTTGAGGAACTGGGGCCTTCACTTGAGGAACTGGGGCCTTCACTGGAGGAACTGGGGCCTTCACTGGAGGAACTGGGGCCTTCACTGGAGGAACTGGGGCCTGATTGAAGGAACTGGGGCCTGATTGAAGGAACTGGGGCCTGATTGAAGGAACTGGGGCCTTCACTTGAGGAACTGGGGCCTTCACTTGAGGAACTGGAGCCTTCACTTGAGGAACTGGCGGCCTCACTGGAGGAACTGGGGCCTTCACTGGAGGAACTGGGGCCTTCACTGGAGGAACTGGGGCCTTCACTGGAGGAACTGGGACCTTTCGTTTCCACAATTCCAATGTAGCATGAGATGAGGACAGTCATAGCAACGGGACATAATTATGGTCATTAGCAACGACCACGTGATTCATGCTAGCGTGCTGACGTATCATTCTACCGTGACAAGAAACCCACAGGGACATTCCTACCTAGTAACCATGGCAACCATCTGGCACCATGGCAGTTAATATACATGTTAGCATGCTAATGGCTAACAGCTAACATGTCACCAACTGAGGGACAAGATTTGATGTAGCCTCCTGCAAAAATGGCCTGAAATGTTGCTGAGAGTTCCCAGCCAGCTTCGAGCACCTGAAAGCAGCACAAGAACTTTACAGGAGTTTCGTCCACTAAAGTTACGTAGTGAAGCATCAGCATGTTTATGGGTTTATGGGATGAATGTTCTCAGATGGCGTTCAGCTGAACTTGCATTGAAGCAGATCTTCTCATCTGAACGCCATCTGACTGACCAGCAGATGGCCTGGCAAGGCATCACAGTTTGTTCGGTGTGCTCATCAACTCAACATCACTTCCAGCCACAGAAGAAGAGCAGCTGATGATGATGATGCTTCTTCTTCTGTCTCCCATGAGTCTGGTCTTTGGCAACAGACTGCCCTGCTCTCCGCCTTCAGCAAAAGAGAAGTAGCAGCGGCGGCAGCGTGTCCCAGCCTGCCTGCCTCCAGTGTCCTCAAGCAAACTTCTTCTTAGTGGCAGTGAAGCGCTCCATATACTGAGAAGGAAACACAGGACGCATTCTGATCTTTGATTGGCTGACAGTGACAAGCAGGGGTACTACTAACCTCGCTTAGCACAAAACCTTTCCATTGAAACCCAGGAGTGGATTATGTCCCACGATCCCTGAATGCACCATGACAGCTCACTCACCTTGTCGTATCCATCCAGCTCTCGCAGCCTCTTAACCTCAAATAGGTTTCCCTCCACGGAGAAGAGTGACACCTGAGACTCGGCCAGAATGGTCAGCGGGATCGACGCCAACTCCAGACAGTTCTCCTCCACACGGAGAACCTTGAGACGGGGACAGCGGGACACGCTGGCTGACAGGATGGAGATCTGTGGGCGGGGCCATGTCATGTCAGCATGTTGATATATCAGGGCCAATGAGCTAAAGGCTCTGAGATGACGTCCGTTTGATCGTCAAGTATTTGTCCAAACGTCTACCTGATGATTCTGGCTGGTCCAGAACTTCTATGGTTCTACTGAGGTGTAGTACCTGGTTCTGGTTGAGATTGATCTCGATGGCCTGCAACTCGGACACCTCAGGTGGGACGCACTGAATCTGGTTCCGGGAAAGGTCCAGCAGGTCCAGCTGTCTCAGGGTTCCCAGTCCAGAGGGGAACTGTGAGATCCGGTTCCCAGACAGGTTGAGGGTGCGCAGGCCTCTGAGCTGGGCCAGCGTGGGGGGAAGCTGCTGAATCCGGTTCCCATTCAGGCTCAAAGTCTCCAGTTTCTTCAGTTTACCAATCTCAGGGGGCAGACTGGCTGAGGAGGTGAAGGCAGACGGTGAGTGCCTCCCACACACACATATAAACACACACACACACACACACACACGACGACTGTGTTATTGATCTGATCGTTTGATCAAAATATTCCCGTGTCTAATATGTGGACCAATCACAACAGGCCTGAAGCAGACCAAGCGTGCAACACACGGCTCACACAGAGCGAGCGAGTGATTCGGTGCTGCAGCTGTCTGCCGCCACACGGTGCCGGTTAGAACTTTTCCACTGAAAACAACAAAAGCAATGAGTTGTCCTCACGTCACGTCTAGCTAGGGATCCGTGTCACGCTTTCAGCACACAAACGCTGATGTGGCATCAGACAGCAGCTCATCTCACCGAGCCTGTTGGCGTTGAGCGTCAGACTCTTGAGCTGCAGGAAGTTTCCAACACCAGCAGGAAGAGCCTCCAACTTGTTGCCAGAGAGATCGACGGTGCGCAGGTTGGCAGTGAGCCGCTGCAGCTCCTCCGGAAACTGAAAAAATAAAAGAGTAGACTGTTGACTCCCAGAGACCAGCGCCAGGGGAGACACCAGGGGAGAGGGGTTTGCTGGTGACTAAAAGCATGAGATTGGTGGCAGCGGGCCACCGCTCCCGGACCACTTCCCAAGCACCACATTGCCTCGCTGCTGCCTCTTAAGGGACAAAGTGGTATTACAAGATGACAGGAAAGGTATGTGAGGGGTTTACCTCCAGCAGCCCTTTGTCTGTTAGCTGGAACACACCGGTTTTCTGGGAGGTTTCCAGGTGAGATTTTAGCGCGCTGTTCCCCATCTGCACCCTCTGGCAGGAAGTTGTCAGTTCGCCTTCACTGTTGATCTACAAGGTCTAGCCGTCCTCTGACCTGCGGTTCTGGTGTGGGAGGTGCTGACTCACAGCCGTGGGAGAAACCAACCCTTCAAAACAAATACACAGATGTTTCATAAATAATAAAACACGTGCTGCGTTTCCCCGCACAGGCACATGAAATTCGAACAGCCTGATGACATCGTCCTAAGCAGTAGCGCCCCCTGCTGCGACAAACTAGAGTGCAGGATGCTGAGGAACCTGAAGGGGCACCGGGACCCTCTATCCAGACCAGTGGTAGTAGTAGTAGTATCAATAACAGAGAATGTTATTACGTTTCAGGTAGCTTTCATCACGGTGGCCCCCCAGCAAGAAGGTTGTGGGTGGAGCCCCGGCTGCAGCACGGGGTCTTTCTGGGTGAGTCTCCATGTTCTCCCTGTTCCTGCTGGGTTCTCTCTGGTACTCCAGCTTCCTCCACAGTCCAAAGACATCAAGAGGGACCAGGTTAATCCAGACTCTAAATTGACCGTAGGCGTGGCTGGGAGAGCCAATGGTTGTCTGTCTCTATGTGTTGGCCCTGCCATGGACTGGTGACCTGTCCAGGGGGAAGGCTGCTGGGATAGGCTCCACCCCCACCACCCTCAACAGGAGGAGAGGGGGAAGATGGAGGGATGGTTACGTCTCCTTTCCGGCCTGTTTCCTGCAGGTGGCGGTAATGACCCATGACGTGCTACAACGGTTCGGTATTCGTCCATCCGTCACGAGCGTCCCTTGTCGTGGGTCGACAGGACCGCGTTCACCCTGGTCGGCCTGCTCGAGGGTTTGAGCCTGGTCCGACCCGAGGCTACAGCTAAACTGTCGTGTGACGGACAGACAAACGGTTAAAATGTGTTTTACTTACGTGTAAGTAACGTCAAAGTTGCGCCTTTTGTCCACCAAATGGTTTAAATGGTCGAAAGAGGCGATAAAAGTTCGGAGACGCACGATGTTGTTAACACTCGAACCGCTACGCTAACCCTCTGACGGCGGCAGGAAAGTGACGTCATTGTTGTGCATGCGCACTAGAGGATTTGAAGAGTAATCGTCAAATCTCATTTAGCCTTCTACTTCTATTACTACTGTGTTATATTATATTATATTACATTAAATACGTTCCTAAGAGGATTCAACTGATTCTTTTGTAAACTGGTGCAACGCCTCCCGCCAGAGGCCCGGCTCCATCCCAGTGGCTCCCTGAACCCTGAGGTTCTTAATAGTGTCCAGACAATCAAACCCAACAGAACAAATGCGTGCTGGAGCTGCGAGCAGGACTGAGGTAGGCCGGAGGAGCCGGAAGAGCCGGGTCGATGGAAGTGACATACTGGAGAGTAGATGGTTTCCGCTGCTGTTGCCATGGTGATTAGTTATGCAGGCGGAACGAACGGCTGTCGAGAAAATGAAGAGTGACCGTTTCTGGATCTGACATGTATGACGATGACGGCAGTGGGGTCAAGGTGGCCTACACTGATTAATTCCTCACAGGCTGATGGAAGCAATAGAGGTGAACGCCAGCAGGTGGCGCTAGTCCCGCTGATAGCACCAACGAAGAAGAAGTAGAGTTTCCGGGTGAGATTATTGGTGACGTCTCTCACAGCGGCTGCGGTCCAAGCAAACACTTCACGATTCGGTAAGAACCTTTTATCAGATGCGGAGTTGTCGGTATCCAACAGGCTCGCGTCACTATTCGCCTCGTTACGCTCCGTCCACACTCCATGCGCTACAGCCCGCTAACCAGCTAACGCCTCGCTAATGGCTAGCTAAGTCAAGCAAATGTTGGCATCCTGCAGCGTTGTAAGCAGTTCACATGTTTGTGAAAACTGACGATCAGTCGATATGTAATCGATATCACTTCTTAATAGGTGAAGGTAAAGCTCGAAGAATCCCTTCTTTTATGAATAAAAGGTTAATCAGATCGGTCTACTTGATCGATCACGTGGTTTACCAACACGATTAATCAGTCCGGTTTGGAAGCAAAATTGATGTGCCAATTTAGCGATCGATCAAATGTATGACTCGAAACGTAGTTCGGATAGTGAGTCATCTTCATTTCGACCAATCCAGCAATCAGTCATCCAACCAACTGACTGATTGCTCACATGTCAGGAGCCTCAAAATGGTCTTAAACTTACAGTCTATGAACAACTGAATGATATGTCAGTGCTGATCATTAGCTTTGATTAGTGATCACTGTTGTTTCTTCGCTGATGTATTAGAGGCGTAACACCCTTCATTCCTCCTCCGAGCTCCGGTCCCGCAGTTCCTGTCAGTGGCGTTGGGAGTGGCTACAGCAGAGTGACGTGGTGCAACGGCACCAACCACGTCAGCTTAGTTATGTGTCCAGATACTTCCTGTCCGAAGGTCTTGACACTCTGGATGCCATCTGCTGGCGCTATTAATTAGCGCACCAATCCAGTTTTTAGCATGTTGTTCTTGACCCCAGTTCTTTCACCAGAACGCTAGAACCACCCAGCAGAAAAGAGGAATATCATTGGTCATGATGAGGCGGATCATTCTGATCCTGGCACAACTGATACCAATCACCAACCAACATCACAGCAACAATAAGGACGGTCCAGCTGGATCCGGGTCCTGCTGGATCCGGGTCTGCGGGTACCGCATCAGACAGACAGCATTCTCACTGCATGCCCCCGCCCCCCGTGGGCAGGTTGTGATGGTGGCATCATGTCTGCTCCTTCTTGCATGGTAGCCAAACTGTAGGTTGGCTGCATCACATTGCTGCCGTGGCTGGCAAGTGACATCACGACCAGGCGAGCCCCGCTGCAGGAACACGTACGGTAACATGCAGCTCATGATGTTTCTCTCTAGACAGGGAGTGTGTTGCTGTGTGCTGCCAACCTCGGCTGTCAGCTGACCTGCAGACCCTCTGAGCGCGCTCATTCGGGGGGTTCCCCCACACGCACACGCTGAGCCTCTGTTGGAACACACGGTGAGTCCGTGTTCAACCCTTAAATCCCTCGTGCCACACGGTCATGTCATGTCATTTCCTAGGTTTCCCATGGTGACATTTTCATTTCCTGTGACATTGCATATTGTGAAATTAAAGAGGAGTACTTCAATTTGACATACAGGGATGTACTTTCGTACATTTTGATGAAAACTATATATTATCAGGAATATTACATCAGCTGAAATATCCCGACGTTGGTGATGGTGGTACTAATTTTGACATTCGTGTTCTGGGGTTAAACTAATGGGTGGAGCATGTTTAAGTCAGCACGCCAGGACGACTGGTGGCCGGGTCAGCTGGGCTGCAGGGAACCACCCTGACCGGGTTCCTGAAGGTTCCCTCTGTGGAACCACTGTCACTCAAAACAACTCTTTCTTTCAGCATCCACCAGCATCATGGTGTTAGCCGACCTGGGCAGGAAGATTACCTCGGCGCTGAGGTCGCTCAGCAACGCCACCATCATCAATGAAGAGGTAACACTGCTCTAGAACCAGAACCACCGGGCAGATCTCGGTCCTGACTCTGGTTCTGTGGGAGAATGTAACATTGTCCATCAGTGTTTTTGTGGGCAGACTGACAGTGACCCCCGACCCCTGCCTGCCCACAGGTCCTCAACGCCATGTTGAAGGAGGTCTGCGCCGCCCTGCTGGAGGCCGATGTCAACATCAAGCTGGTCAAACAGCTGAGGGAGAACGTAAAGTGAGTCTGGACCAGACCAAGTCCTGAATCAGTGAAGACATGGACGATACTTAGACCTAGACCAGACCAAGATGTTGACCAGACCAAGTCTTGAATCAGCAAAGAACTGGACCAGGACCGGACCACACCAAGACCTGGACAAGACTTATACCTGGTCCAGACTACAACTTGACCAAGACCTGGACCGGACTGGGTTAGAAGAACATCTGTACCAGGGCTCGCATCTAGACCAGGGCTCTCATCCAGACCAGGGCTCTCATCCAGACCAGGGCTCTCATCTAGACACAGACCACATCCAGACCAGGGCTCTCATCTAGACCCAGACCATATGTAGACCAGGGCTCTCATCTAGACCAGGGCTCTCATCTAGACCCAGACCACATCTAGACCAGGGCTCTCATCTAGACCCAGACCACATCTAGACCAGGGCTCTCATCTAGACCAGGGCTCTCATCTATGATGGTTGTGTTGGATCCACATGAAGCAGTGACTCGTCACAACGCCGCCTCATTGATTTTAAAGCTTAAATAGATTTTAAAAGCATTTTCACAGGTCAGATGTCTTCACTATGACCACATGATGATGTCATCATGTGGTCATAGTGCATCGTATGAGTCTGATGCTGACATCAAACCCTGTTTCTCTCGGTTCTCTGGGCCATTTTTGGAGCCTCTGATCAGCTGACTCATGCTTGAGGGCGCCTCACACACGCATCTCTGTGTTGGCTGATTTATACCAGGGAATTGCAGATGTGCGGTTTTATGAAGCGGAGTACGTCACCGCACCATGTCTTGCATTTGTGTGCACGTTCCGTGAGGATGGTATGTCGTCCCTGCAGGGCAGCCATTGACCTGGAGGAGATGGCATCAGGTCTGAATAAGAGGAGGATGATCCAGCACGCCGTCTTCAAGGAGCTTGTCAAGGTCATAACGTGTGTGTGTGTGTGTGTGTGCGCGCATTTTCCTGTCTTCCCACCTGTAACTCATGGAATTATAAGACGCCAATACAAATCATAAAAAAAGCTATTTCCTGTTCCTCTGTGTTGGACTCTATACAGTCCAATCAACCCAAGTCGTACATCCATCAAATATAATTATTCCTTTCAGTACAAGCATTCCATGTCTCGTCTATCACGATCATATTCAGATAAATTGCAAAAACTATGTGTTCAATGATCCGTCTGAGTTTAATGACATCGCTGAACCACATCCAATCCGTATGTTGGCACCTATTGAACATTTTTGGTCCCAAATGACAGTAGAAGAGCATGAAACCACAAAGGAGAGTCGTTGCATATCCTCTCTGCCTGTGTGGCCGCTCAGGGACGGCCTGTCTCAAGGGGAGGGGCCTGATCCCACACACAGTCGAGCACTTAAGGATCTGTGTCCATCGTTAAGTGCGTGTTTGTATGTGTTGCAGCTGGTGGACCCGGGCGTGAAGGCGTGGACACCTACCAAGGGAAAGAACAACGTCATCATGTTTGTAGGTCTGCAGGGCAGCGGGAAAACGACCACGTGCTCTAAGGTGACAACACATGACACTACCTACCTGTAAACACAGCACACACCCCTGCAGATAGCACCGCCCTTTGCCTTGAGGTGTTCAGACCTACCAGGAAGTTAATCTAGGGGTGTGAGATGTGGGGAGGACCAGAGACCACCTGATGCTTCTTCTGTCACAATGAATTTTGGGCATCATCTTTTCATGTGAGATGGAGGTTCATGAGATGAGTTTTACCTGGATCTTATGTGGATGCTGGTGCATTTACAGATCACTCAACCTACCTGGAGGCGACTTGGGGAGTTGAACCAGTCCCCTCTGTTGCTACCACCACCACACTATTTGGGCTCCCCAGTTCGTTTGTAATTACAATCAAGTCCACCAAATATCTAGTCAGCTACCATCCAGACGCAGATCCTGGAGACAGCAGCATGAACTTCCCGGAAGAGTGTGACATCACATCTGCGCTTTCATTTAAAACAAATATGTTTCCTGCAGTTGGCGTACTACTACCAGAGGAAAGGCTGGAAGACCTGCCTGATCTGTGCTGACACCTTCAGGGCAGGTAAACGGCATGGAAATCGTACTTCAACAACATGTCAACAATGTGAACAACATCATGTTTACATGACATGAACAACATGAGAACATCACATCACGCCTTCAGTCCGCTGTCTCTCTCTGGTCGTTTCTCTTCAGGTGCCTTCGATCAGCTGAAACAAAATGCCACCAAAGCCAGAATCCCGTTCTATGGCAGGTGAGTGATGTCATTTCTCAACAGTCAGGTGACAGGTGATGCCTCATTTGTGTTGCTGCCATGTGTTCAGTGTGTGTGTATGTGTGCACGCGCAGTTACACGGAGATGGACCCAGTCATCATCGCCTCTGAAGGCGTGGAGAAGTTCAAGGCAGAGAACTTTGAGATTATCATTGTGGACACGAGTGGACGACACAAACAGGAAGACTCGCTATTTGAAGAGATGCTGCAAGTCTCCAACGCTGTGGTGAGTACCTGGGCACAAGCTACGGGTTTTTCCCCCTGATCAGGTGTGAACGCTCCTCTTCTGTTTCCATAGCAACCAGACAACATTGTGTATGTGATGGACGCGTCTATTGGACAGGCCTGCGAGTCACAGGCAAAGGCCTTCAAAGACAAAGTGGATGTGGCATCAGTGATCGTCACCAAACTGGATGGACACGCTAAAGGAGGTGGAGCTCTGAGCGCGTAAGGCCATGATCTCCTTATGTGTGGTGATGTCACAGCGCAGCCAGACTGTAGGTTGATGATGTTGCACATTGTTTCTCGTCAGTGTGGCAGCAACCAGGAGTCCCATCATTTTCATCGGAACAGGAGAACACATTGACGACTTCGAGCCATTCAAGACCCAGCCATTCATCAGCAAACTGCTCGGTAAGATCAGTCACGTGATCAGGCAGTGGCTGTGTTTCCTTGGAAACGCTCTGTAACACTCCTCCTCATTAGGGATGGGAGATATTGAAGGTCTGATCGATCGTGTGAATGAGCTGAAACTGGACGACAACGAGGAGCTGATCGACAAACTGAAACATGGTGAGAAACGGCGAGTTCACAGGTGACCAGCGATGCGTAATGAGTCTAACCTCTGACCTTTGACCCTCAGGTCAGTTCACCCTCCGTGACATGTATGAACAGTTCCAGAACATCATGAAGATGGGCCCCTTTGGACAGATTATGGTAATGCCCATCATATTAGATCAAAAGACCCTGATATATTCGAAAGTGACAAACATCACACGACCATGCAGCCAAATCTCCTTGATGCTCTGTGTGTGTGTGTGTGTGTGTGTGTGTGTGTGTGTCACTGACTATGTGTGTGTTTGTTTTCAGGGTATGATTCCTGGCTTTGGGACAGACTTCATGAGTAAAGGGAATGAGCAGGAATCAATGGCCAGACTGAAGAAACTGATGACCATCATGGACAGCATGAACGACCAGGGTAACGCACACACACAAGCAAGCCTGTTGCTCTCTCCCTAAGCTGACAGCGGGAGCTACCGTTGCCCCGCGCAATAAGAGTTTTTTAAGGTATTATTAGATTTCCTGTCCTACAGAACTGGACAGTAAAGATGGAGCCAAGCTGTTCAGTAAGCAGCCCAACAGGATCCAGCGAGTGGCTCGGGGGTCAGGGGTCGCCACCCGGGACGTCCAGGAGCTGCTGACTCAGTACACTAAGTTTGCCCAGATGGTTAAGAAAATGGGAGGCATCAAAGGATTGTTCAAAGGTAACACCGAAGCAGGGAAGTGAACTGGTGTGTTCAGGCCCCATCAGATGAGTCAAATTTAGGCAGATTTTGGCTCAGTTATGTCTCCACTGACCACCGTGCAGCAGCGGCCCAACTGCAAACGTCACTAAGGACAAACACCCTTGTAATGTGACATATCCTCCGTTGAATCCAAGACGCACCATTAACCCAACAAGACGAGTATATTAGAATGTTTTTGTATTTTCCATCTAATCTCAGACTGACACCCTGATGCTGACCAATAAGAGGACACGAAGCTCCACGACAGCCGTTTAGTCCTCACAGTGACCAAAGGGTCGGGTCCAATCCTACAATCCTACAATCCTACAATCCTACAATCCTACAATCCTACAATTCTACAATTCTACAATTCTACAATCCTACAATTCTACAATCCTACAATTCTACAATCCTACAATCCTACAATTCTACAATTTCATTTAGCAGACGCTTTTGTCCAAAGCGACGTACAACACAAGCAAGAATTTAGACTTAATTAAGGAAAAGCCCATAGGAAGCGCAAAAGTGCTTCAGTTGTGATTTGGTCACAGGTGCTGCCATCTAGTGGTAGAAGAAGTGTTGCCCCCCCCCCTTTTTTTTTGACAAACATACAACATGACACAAACTAGTTAGTGCTACATAGTCACTAAGTGCTGGGTCTTGGACCCTCTGACTGATTCTACCCCAAAGAGGAGCAGAGTCAGGTTCAGTGCCTCGGTGCTCCCTGAACAATTGAGTCTTCAATTGTCTCTTAAAAGTAGAAAGGGACTCAGCAGAACGCACAGAGTTCGGTAGTTGGTTCCACCATTTGGGAACAACAGAAGAGAAGAGTCTGGCTAGAGATCTGGAGCAGCGCTGGGCTGGAAGCACCAGGCGTCTTTGGCATGCAGAGCGTAGTGGGCCAGAAGGAGAGTAGACCTGGATCAGGGATTCCAGGTAGGCTGGAGCCGTTCTTGTGATTGTTTTGTGAGCCAAGAGAAGTGCCTTGAATTTGATCCTGGCTGCCACTGGAAGCCAATGAAGAGAAAGCAGCAGCGGGGTGACATGTGCCCTTTTGGGCTGGTTGAAGACCAGACCTGCTGCTGCATTCTGGATCATCTGCAGAGGCTTGAATGAGCCTGCAGGGAGGCCTGCCAGAAGAGAGTTGCAGTAGTCAATGCGTGAGATGACAAGAGCCTGAACCAGAAGCTGTGTGGTCTGTTGGGTCAGGAAGGGTCTGATCTTCCTGATGTTGTAGAGGGCATAACGGCAAGACCGAGAAACTGAGGCCACATGAACCTTAAAGGTCAGCTGGTCATCAATCATGACACCCAGGTTCTGGGTCCACAATCAGTTTCTTTCTTTCTTTTCTTTTTCTGTGCACTAGACTGCGAGCATCACACATATTGACTCTGCTGTCATAGCCATGATTGACACTTTTCAGCCCGCCTCCCCAACCACCTGCAGATCCGTGCATGCATCCAACAACCGCAGATGACATCATGATGATCAGATACAGTGATTGGTTTGGAACGCGCGGCCAGTGTTGGCAGTCTGTTGGCCAAGACTGGACAAGACTTTTACAGTGTAGTGGGACATGATGACAGACAAAATAATGGTGTACTATGATCCAGATTTTAGGGAGACAGATTTGGGGCTGGTACTGGTGGACCTGGAGATTGAACTCTGGTGTCTGAGGTCTCAGGACATGTGACGGTGTGTTTGATATCTTCCAGGAGGAGACATGTCCAAGAATGTGAACCCCTCTCAGATGGCTAAGCTGAACCAGCAAATGGCCAAAATGATGGACCCCCGAGTCCTTCACCACATGGGTGAGACAACATGACCTCCTCCCCTCACACCTGTACCATGATCTCATCAATCAGTGTTTGACCTAAAAGACACAAATAATTTTTAATGTAATTTTTGGTAAAAGTCTGTTGTTGTGCATCGTCCCCAGAGACAGGCACAAAGGCAGAGACCCTCCTCTAAGGAGGCTGGTTAGCTTAGCCCAATGGCTGGTAGTGGGTGGGAAGTGTTAGCATCAGCTAGCTTAGGTCCAGGCTAGTTAGCTTAGCCCAATGGCTGGTAGTGGGTGGGAAGTGCTAGCATCAGCTAGCTTAGGTGCAGGCTAGTTAGCTTTGCCCAATGGCTGGTAGTGGGTGGAAGTGTTAGCATCAGCTAGCTCAGGTCCAGGCTAGTTAGCTTAGCCCAATGGCTGGTAGTGGGTGGAAGTGTTAGCATCAGCTAGCTCAGGTCCAGGATGCTGGTGTGTCCAGCAGGAATCCTCCTCCTCATCATCATCAGTAGCAGCAGTCGCTCTTCTAGTCCTCAACAAACTTTTGGTTCTGTTGACCCAAGTTCCAATGGAGCTTTGGAGGTGCTGCGTCAAATCACTGCGCCCAGTCAGGAAAGTAGTTCCGGCTACGTGTCTGATTCTACCACTACAACGTCTCCTCATGCTAAACTGGTATTCATCACCAAGGTTACACACAACCCTCCTGATATTAATGCAGGCAGAGACGCAGCTACGCGAATACGTCCCACCCACTCCCAGTCATTGTGCTAAGCTAACTAGCATGAGTCTCAGCTCCTTACAGGAGGGGTGTGTCTTCTCGTCTGTCTCTGGGGACGATGGCTAATAAGAAACTTTTACCAAAGGTGGGTGTGTTTTTAAAAAAGATCCATTGGGTCAGGTAACCGTATCCTCTGTGTGTGTGTGTGTGTGTGTGTGTGTGTGTGTGTGTGTGTGTGTGTGTGTGTGTGTGTGTGTGTGTGTGTGTGTGTGTGTGTGTGTGTTCAGGTGGGATGGCAGGACTTCAGTCAATGATGCGTCAGTTCCAGCAGGGTGCAGCTGGCAACATGAAAGGCATGATGGGATTCAACAACATGTGACCACCAACCAACCAGCTGCCTTACCTTGCTCAAACTTACATTTTTGCCTCCTGACAGGTTAAGGTGAAGGGGGGGGTGGCTTAGACAGAGACAGCAGGAGGTAAAAGAGGTTATCTAAAGGAACAGTACATCACGCCAGGAAACTGGGTCCAACTGCTCCTTTAAACCAGGAAGAGGAGGAGCTGCTTATTTTTTGGGCCTCATTAATTTAAGTTGTTTTGTGTATAAGATTGATTTAAGAGTCCTGATTGGACAAGAACGCACCACATGATGATGATGATGATGATGATGAAGATGAAGCTGTTGGGTAGTGACTATTTTTGCCAGATAATAAATATTTGTATTCACAATTTTAATGCTGTGTGTTTATTGGTTATATAAACATTTATGTAACCTGTCCAAGGTGACCCTGCCTCTCGCCTGATAGGCTCCCCCCTATTATACTATGCGGATGTGTGACATTCGTAAATGAGCTGACAGGAAACGTGACCTGCTAGCAGCTGGAATCCTGTGTTGATTTCAGCAGGAGTGTTCCTTACAGAAGGGCAGTTTCCGCTCCACTCAGCATTCTATCCATTTGTAGCTCCACAATCACGGGTGATGCGCCAGGCATTTCTCGCTAGGTTTACAGTGCACATTCACAGCTGGAACCTCAGCAACTCTACAAGCGAAACAATTCGCTGAGAACTCCTGTAAATGTTTTGCTGTTCACCTGTGCTCCGCAAATATGAATATGGTCCAGGCTTGGCTGCTGTTGACAGGAAATTGGAGTTCTGACTGGTGAACAGAAGATCGAAGAAGCTTAGTAAATGTGGCCAAACAGGAACAGTCTGATTTCAGTCTTTTCATAGACCACTTATCCAGCAGTGGGTAGATGGATGGATCAGTGGATGGATGGATCAGTGGATGGATGGATCCATGGATGGATGGATCAGTGGATGGATGGATCGTGGATGGATGGATGGATGGATCCATGGCCAGGTGGATGGATCATGGATGGATGGATTGTGGATGGATGGATCGTGGATGGATGGATTGTGGATGGATGGATGGATGGATCGTGGATGGATGGATGGATATGTGGCCAGGTGGATGGATGGATCAGTGGATGGATGGTGGATGGATCCGTGGCCAGGTGGATGGATGGATGGATGGATCGTGGATGGTGGGTGGATGGATGGATCCGTGGCCAGGTGGATGGATGGATCGTGGATGGTGGGTGGATGGATGGATCCGTGGCCAGGTGGATGGATGGATGGATGGATCGTGGATGGATGGATGGATCGTGGATGGATGGATGGATCGTGGATGGATGGATGGATCCGTGGCCAGGTGGATGGATGGATCGTGGATGGTGGATGGATCGTGGATGGATGGATCGTGGATGGATGGATGGATCCGTGGCCGGATGGATGGATCATGGATGGTGGATGGATGGATCCGTGGCCAGGTGGATGGATGGATGGTGGATGGATGGATCGTGGATGGATGGATGGATCGTGGATGGATGGATGGATCCGTGGCCAGGTGGATGGATGGATAAGTGGATGGATGGATGGATGGATCGTGGATGGATGGATGGATCCGAGGCCAGGTGGATGGATGGATGGATCCGTGGCCAGGTGGATGGATAAATGGATCAGTGGATGGATGGATGGATCCGTGGCCAGGTGGATGGATGGATGGATCCGTGGCCAGGTGGATGGATGGATGGATAAGTGGATGGATGGATCCGAGGCCAGGTGGATGGATGGATGGATCCGTGGCCAGGTGGATGGATGAATGGATAAGTGGATGGATGAATGGATCCGTGGCCAGGTGGATGGATGAATGGATCAGTGGATGGATGAATGGATCCGTGGCCAGGTGGATGGATGGATGGATCAGTGGATGGATGGATGGATCCGTGGCCAGGTGGATGGATGGATGGATCAGTGGATGGATGGATGGATCCGTGGCCAGGTGGATGGATGAATGGATCCACCCACCTTCCAACGACCCCATGTTTTTTTTCCATTGGAGTCCACGGGAGAAGGAAAAATGACGCATCATCGGGCTCCAAGATATTCAACCTTTGCCACCATCCCATTCTAACATGGCGAAAGACAAAAGGTCTCATCACACCTGTGTTTTCTGTCATCCTCGACCTTGGAACCTTTGATCAGTGGAACCTTTATGGAATAAAGAGTTTAATGATTCGTTCATACATTCGTCACCAAAGAGAAAACATTTACATCGTCCTTCCGCGACGGCCATTTTATGCCTCCTAATAGGAGGGAATAAACTTCGCCAGCTTGTGTTCTTTTCATCAACTCCCCTAACGTGATGCATTGTTGGATTTATACCTTGGCTAATACTGCTCAGCTGTGTTCTTACCGTAACTACAGAAGAGCAAGCGCACTGCACTTTTGATTGTTGAAGAAAAGGGACACACTTGCGCCCTTACTCAGAGCACATGAACGCGTGCCAGCGTGACCGAGTGTTTCAGGGACGGCTCAGAGCTGCAGGAGGAACGAGAGTTCCCGCCCCCGGTTCCGGTCGGTGCGGTGAGGCAGGTGCACATTCGTCACAGGGACGCGCGTCCCCGCAAGGTGGACAGTACCTGGGCGTCGGGAGGGAGCACAGCGATTACCAGGTAATTTAAGGTGTTGTCATGCAGGTTTTTATGTTCGAATCTCTGTATTTTGATAGTTTGCTGCAATAAAGTTGTTTCTCTACTGTTCCCGTGTTTCTCTGCAGAGCCTCGGGGGTCCGGGTCAGGACAGGTGACCTGGAGGCGGACTCGTTTCCTCCCCTGTGCGGGTTCGTGGTTGAGACGACGCGCGGTCGGAATATCCAGGTGCGTGCACTCAAGTGGGCACTGGAGCGCAACCGCTGGGATTCTGGAATGGGACGAGGTTAAGGTGGGAGCATATGATGTCATACTTACCTGCTTGTTCATCATTCAGTGGTTGGTTGTTTCATCTCTCTGTCCTCCGCAGGACCAGCCAGCGAACACAACCTGAACAACTCCGTCAGATTCCGAGGTTGCGTCTGAGTCTGACGTCACGTCTGCGTGACTCCTGTCTGCGTCTTGACGTGGCGCCGGGCCGCCGCCATGTTGTTTTGCTTCGTTGTCAGTGGAGAGAAGAGGCGGCTGCGAGTTAAGGGTTTGACTGCGTGTCGAGCTTCACCTGGACCCAACGGACTCCCGAGTCCCCCTCGGTACCAGTCAGCTCACCTGGCCGTCGGATCGTGACGTGTTACCTGCGTGACGCTGCCGTCGAGCTGCTCTGCAAGCTTTGAGTCGCTCTGCTATTTAATTGGAGTCTTGCGAGGTCGAAAAGATTTTCTGAGTTCAGGTAAGACTCCAATATCTACATGCTGACGTCACCATAGTTATTCGCGTTCCTCGAGACGTGGTTAGTTGATCAGTTCACCTGCACTACGGGGACGAGCTGTCCGTGCTTGAAGTTCTTCAGCTCCTCTGACCGGCCCGAGACAACTGAATTTATCACGTTGTCCTCCAATAACAGCGACCTTGATGTTTGAACTGATAGAAAAACCCGAGTTTGATTGACGTTAGGTGGGCGGAGTCTATCGAACCTCCAGAACTTAATTAGATGAAAAACATCCCAAGTAAACAGCTGATCGGACTCCACGTTGGCGGGGATCGTCGTTCATCTCACCAACCCCAGGCTATTGCCGGTCAGCCCTGCTGATCAGTCTCCTCTCGATCAAACTGATCACATGGATGTTATTGATCGAAAAGTTTTCATGCCATAGGTGTCCAGCAGAGGGGGCGGCAGCTCCATCATTTACAGCCAGAGATGAGACAGCATCTTCAGCCAGTAGGGTTACTATGGTAACTGGGGCAGCCAGCTGCCAACATCAGGACTGTTGCTGTTTCTTCTACGGGCAAATTTCTTTCATGAATTCATCAAAGGGACTGGAGACTTCTGGCATCAGCATGAACCCACTGGCTAGCAACACAAACCTGTGGTCCTGTTTACTGTCAGTCAGTGTGAGGCTGCTTCCTGGGGCCGGATGTCGCCCTGATGGGTCACTGGTACAGCACAACTGACATGTTGCTCTCGCTCTCTCTCCAGCCTGCACTTGACCCCCTTGTCGCCCTGCTTTACCATGGCGACCTTCCCAGAGTACATTGCTCAGAACGAGGAGCGTGACGGTGTTCGTTTCAGCTGGAATGTCTGGCCATCCAGTCGATTGGAGGCAACGCGGATGGTGGTGCCAGTGGCGACGCTTTTCACGCCGCTGAAGGAGCGACCAGACCTGCCACCCATCCAGTACGAACCAGTTCTCTGCAGCCGTGCAACCTGCCGCGCCGTACTCAACCCACTCTGGTGTGTATTGCTTGCACGCTCACCTGTACAACACCTGTTCAGCTCACTGTTTGGCTTGTGTTAATGTCTCACCTGTGTTGCAGCCAGGTGGACTACCGAGCCAAACTGTGGGCATGTAACTTCTGCTACCAGAGGAACCAGGTGAATGTGTTCTTCCATATGTGTGAGGTCACCAGAGGGTAGATGGTCCAGTCGTCTTCAGTCTGCTTGTGTGTTTGGTCCATTTCAGTTTCCTCCTTCCTACGCTGGCATCTCTGAGGTGAACCAACCTGCTGAGCTGCTGCCACAGTTCTCCACTATTGAGTATGTGGTCCAGGTGAGGCTGACAGACAGGTATAAATCGACTGTCAGGTATGTTGATGGTTAACCCAGAGTGGCATCTGTCCTCAGCGAGGCCCCCAGATGCCACTGGTCTTCCTGTATGTGGTGGACACCTGTATGGAAGACGAGGACCTGCAAGCCCTGAAGGAGTCTTTGCAAATGTCCCTTTCCCTGCTGCCCCCCACTGTGCTGGTTGGCCTTATCACCTTTGGACGCATGGTTCAGGTGCATGAGCTCGGCTGTGAGGGGATCTCCAAAAGCTATGTCTTCAGGGGGACCAAAGACCTGAACGCTAAACAGCTGCAGGTATTTAAACAGACTAACGCTGTCTCAAGGTAGCTAATAGTGCTAACTTGCAAGCTATCGTGTCCTCAAGAGGGCATGCATCAGCTCCCCACTGCTCGCCCCAGTCCGTTCATGGCTTAGAGGGACATCTAGCCAGTCAGCTCCTCCTGGAAGATTCGGAAGTCTTCCCAGCCTGAGCCTGGCCAGAGTGCTAAACCACGTTTTTTTTGTCAGTGTCATGTTTCATCCACCATCACTGGAGCTCCTGGCGGTACTGTCAGTTTTCCGTTGTGGTCCGTATGAACCTTGTCCAACATACTTAGACACACGTAGACTGGATGACACGCAGGAGAGACCTTTCAGCCCAAGAGATGGAGCCACAGCTAGTCTGTTCTGCTTTGCCTTGACCCTAACCCTAGCTAGATCACTTTGTGCTGATGAGTTCCAAATTGTTGTGTGATTCTGCAGGAGATGCTGGGTTTGTCCAAACCAGTGACCTCTCAGGCACGAGGACCTCAAACTGCTCAACAGCCTCTGTCTAACAGGTACACACACACGCATAAATAGATGGCATGTGATGTAACACTGGGGTCTAGGAACTCGAGGGGGTTGTGGAAATGCCAAGAAGACAACAAGAAGTAAACTTGCACCCTTGTCTCTGACAGGTTCCTGCAACCCGTGCAGAAGATCGACATGAACCTTACTGACCTCCTGGGGGAGCTGCAGCGGGATCCCTGGCCTGTCACGCAGGGGAAGAGGCCGCTGCGCTCACTGGGTGTGGCACTGTCCATCGCTGTTGGTCTGCTGGAGGTAATGAGACATTGATGGAGGGTTTTTCCAGGGTGGCCATATCAACAGGTCTACGTCTGGTCTGACGCTACGTCAGCCTTACCTTGCTGCTCTCCAGCAACCAAAGCCAGAATGGTGTGAGACTCTTTACAATGTGTCCCAGCAACACACAGCTAAACAACAGCCGCAGTGGTATGGACCATTGTCTTGATTCAAACCTGACCAAGACCCACTGGCCGGTAGAACTGGGATCAGTAATGACCTGCTGGCACCTCCTCCCACTACATCTCAGCATCTGATTTTTGTGTTTTACCCACAGTGCACCTTCCCAAACACAGGTGCTCGCATTATGACATTCATTGGCGGCCCGGCAACGCAGGGTCCTGGCATGGTGGTGGGAGACGAACTGAAGACGCCGATTCGGTCATGGCATGACATCGAGAAGGATAATGCAAAGTTCATGAAGAAAGCCACCAAGGTGAGAGAGGGAGCCTTTTTCTTTTTTTAGTCCGAGGTTACAGGATGGACTAGTGCTAAGTGTGTGTGTGTGTGTGTGTGTGTGTGTGTGTGTGTGTGTGTGTGTGTGTGTGTTGTAGCACTATGAGTCACTGGCTAACAGAGCGTCCACCAGTGGTCACATCATTGACATCTACGCCTGTGCTCTTGACCAGACCGGCCTGCTGGAGATGAAGTGCTGCACTAACTACACCGGGTACACACACATGTCACAATAACACTTTCCAGGTGGTCAGCATGGCGCTGCTGCAGTAGACAACCCCCACCTTTCAGTTTTTTGTTATTTACACTACCAGTCAGAAGTGTGGCCACGCCTCCTCTTTTACTGGTTCCTCTTTATTTTCTGAGTGTTTACATTGTCGGTCCTCACTGAAGGCATCAAAACTATGAATGAACACATCTGGAATTCTGTAGTCATCAAATCATGAAAGAACTCCAACAGGTTCTACGTTCTAGGTTCTTCTCAACAGCCTCCCTCTGACTCCTGCTCTGCTCACTCTTGGCGTTCTCTCCTTGAGCTTCATGAGGTCATCACCTGAAACGGTTCTCCAACAGTCTTGAAGGAGTTCCAGAGGTGCTGAGCACTTGTTGGTCCTTTGGCCTTCACTCTGCACTCCATCTCATCCCAAACATCTGGACTGGGTTCAGGTCACGTGACTGGAGGCCAGGTCTCCTGGGCTGCCCTCCATCACTCTCCTTCTTGGTCAAGTAGCCCTCACACAGCCTGGAGGTGTGTTTGGGTCGTCGTCCTGCTGAAACATCATGACGGTCCAACTAAACGCAGACGGGATGGGATGGCGTGTTGCTGCAGGATGCTGTGGCAGCCATGTTGGTTCAGTGGGCCTTCAGTTTGAATAAGTGGTGGTTTCTTAGCAGCTGTTGGACCATCAAGGCCTGATTGGCGCCGTCTCCTCTGAACCATTGGTGCAGAGACGTGTCTGCTACCAGAACTCTGAGGCGTTCATCTGGGCTCCAGTCTGAGGAGCTGTTAACTGGTGATTCCTGAGGCTGGGGACTGGGATGAACTCCTCCTTAGCAGCAGAGGAGACTCTTGGTCTTCCTCTCCTGGGCCGTCCTCATGTGAGCCGGTTTCATGGTGGCGCTTGATGGTTTTTACGACTGCACTCAGGGACGCATTCAAAGTTTTCCAGTTTCCAGGACTGAGTGACCTTCAGGTCTTAGAGCACTGATGGACGTGGCTCCTCTCTACTGAGCTGATGGTTCCTGCCATGACATGAATTCTAGCAGTGGTCAAACAGAGCTGTCAGCTGGGGAGCAGCCTGACTTCTGCTCAGCTCAACTGATGCGCCCAACCAGGAAGAAGGCAGGAAACTCCTCCACTGAACCCTGACAAGGTGAACCTGAGAGGGGGAACCATTTCAGGTGATGACATCATGAAGCTCCCTGAGAGAAGGACGAGGGTTTGCAGCGCTGCAGCGAAGCAGAGGGAGGCGACTTTGAGGAGCTGGAATATAAAACAGGTTTACAGTTCTGAACAATTCTGTCTTTGCTCCATGATTCCATTGATCTGCTTCAGAGATTTGATGTCTTCAGGATGAAACTAGAATGTAGCAAGTAGCAGAAACAAAGAGGAAACATTGAATGAGAAGGTGGGTCCACACTTCTGACAGGTAGTGTTTATGTTTTTATTGTGAAGGAGTTTCCATCAGTGGGATGTGTGACTGTGGAAGCACCTTTACGAACATAACATAGTCTCACAGGATGATGTGCTAAACCTCTCATCAAGTACATTTTTTTCCAAAGATGGTGTCAGTCCTTTCAGGTTATTTGAGTCCTTGATTATAATTAATTGGTAATAGAGGCTGTGAAGGGGGGTGCGACCTAATGACTGACCGCTGAGTGAAGTACCAGGATGCACCTGCGGAACAGAGACACTGTACTTTCTGTAAAGTGATTGTCTTTTTCAAATTATAAAAACGAGTCGTACTGGCCAACTTCATCCTTTGCCATTTAGGCATCATTGGTATAAAGGGTTGCCAGTTGTTAAGTGTAATAGCTTAGCTACATTTTCCTACGATGGAGACTTGCTGTCCAAATGTGATAAGGTTTGTTTGTGTGTGTGTGTCCACTCATGCCCTCAGAGGCTACATGGTGATGGCCGACTCCTTCAACACATCACTGTTCAAACAAACCTTCCAGAGAGTTTTTACCAAAGATGTCCAGGGATCCTTCAAGATGGCCTTCGCTGCAACGCTGGAGGTCAAGGTTTGCCACGCCCCCACACCACCTGCACACACAGGCCGCACCTCACCTCCTCATTCACTGACCACTCATCCCACTCAAAACAGCTTTTACACAGAGGCCACGCCCACTTCCCATTGTGTGATCTGTTTCAGACGTCAAGAGAGATCAAGGTGTCAGGCGCCATCGGACCATGTGTGTCCCTGAATGCTAAAGGACCCTGTGTCTCTGAGAATGTACGTCTTCACAAAACACACAGTTAACCTTTGACCTCGATGGGCCCGCTACCTGTCGTCAGAGGATTTAACTGCAGATACGAGGCCTATCAGTTGTTAGGTCCTGTGATCGGTAGGGACAAAGTCTGATACAAGTACTCAGAGAAATGTATTTTCTCTTTCAATCACTTCATTTGTCAGAAGTTTTCCCTCAAAAATAGTGTGACTAGAATCAAACAACAGCTGACACTCGTGTTAGTAGTGTAAACTTGAATTTAGCTTCTATCCTACTGGCCGAACCACGTCAGTTAAGGTGGTCCCAGGTAGAAGCTGGGTCCAAGGAACCACAGAGCAAGTGAGGACATGAAGGAGGAATATTCAGGACTTTTTCTCTCAGTCAGGGCACAAGGTCTCTCTCAGGCTGAGAGCAAATCAGTGCTTGTACTGGTAAATGATTTGTTAGTCTATGGCACAATTTTACATTTACGCTTTTTGGATGAAGAGTCTGATTCTAATCATTGCGTAGTGCCAGTTGAACCAGAGGGAGGTGTGTCCCATGTACAATAACAACAGCTTTAATTGAAGTTTTACGACTTACAACTAAGTTATTGATTTATGAAAACATTAAGTGTCCCAACATGGAGCCCTGGGGTCCCCACAAACAACCTTCAGCAGATGTTATTTAGTGCAGGTGAAATTATCGTGAAAATCTGTTTAGAACTTGTGGCTTTCCTGCCAACAGGCAAAGCCAACCAGTCACATGACTTCCTTGGTATAGGTATTAAAAGTAATGGTAAGAGGATCCAGAGAGTCCAAACCTTCATCTGGTCAAGTGCAGGAGGAGGGGATTCATTATCAGCTAGCTAGCAGAGTTCAGCTTGATTGTTGTTGTGAAGTTGGTGTTCACCCTCCACTTTGTTCACTTTAGGAGATCGGCACCGGAGGAACATGTCAGTGGAAGATCTGTGGTCTGGACCCCACCACCACGCTATCGCTCTACTTTGAGGTGGTCAACCAGGTATGACCCCCTGACCTTTGAATTTGACAGGGTCTGTTATTTGTTACTTGTCTGAAGGCTGATGCTACTGACAAGTCCTGGCTGACAAACAACACAGCTCAAATAAAAGTCTGTATTTAGATTGTGGGACCAAGATGGCCACCTAGAATGGCAGTATGGTTCTTGGTGTTTCTGATGACAATCATGGTGATGATCGCAGAAATGTCGGTGTTTCCTCTGATTACAGTGGTGTTGTTTTGGATTAAGAAGGTGGGTGTGTCGTTACTGTTGTGCTGATGTGATTGGCTGCATCCAGGTGGATGACGGAGCTCTGGGGGCGGGTCTCCAGGGACGTATCTGAACTCAGACACATCTAAGTGTTAGTATTCTTGCTCATGCTGCTACCGACCACTGCTCTGTACCTGCTGGAGATTTAAAAAAAAAAAAAAAAAAACAGGGCTGTACCAAAGCAACAGTTGTGATGCTTCCTAGCGTAAGGGAGACTTTGGAGTTGCACTTATGCCTGCAACATGCAGGTGATCCAGGGATTGAAGGCAGCACTGGACCAAAACCAGCCAGGTAGAGAGTGCGGACACCACAGCAGGACTCTGGTTTCAACTGAATGTCTCGTACAGACATACTGAGACGAAAGGGAGCCAGCAGACGAGAAGACACACTGCAGACAGAAAAGTCACATGACCGAATCAGATGCTCAGTTTAGCTAGGGATCTCGGGATGAGTCAGAAAGGTTCAGGAACTAGTAGTGGAAGGCGAGGGACTAGTGGGGAATGTGAGAGGGGCTAGTGGTGGAGGGCAAAGCATGAACCCACCTGAGATGGTCACCATGGCAACAGAACTCCTCAGGTAGTTCTTGGCAAGAACGTAGAAGCAGTGCAGCTCATTGCAGGTGAATGTTCCCCTCCTGGCCTGCTTCCTAGCCACATGGTGAGGATCGGCGGCACGATGCCTGTAGACATCCAAAGCACCACGAAGTATTTGTCGTCAGGCGTGAAGCTCAGGCTGCAGAGGAACTGTGAGTTGCTGTAGGTGTAGCTGCCAAAGCCTAGCAGGGGGAGGGTGGCGTTGACCAGGCAGAAGGTCCACACCAGGACCAGCACCACTCGGCTCCGGCTGGTGGTCCAGATGCTGCGGTAGCTGAGAGCAAAGCAGATTTCTGTGAACTTGTCAATGGTGGCCCACGTGAGCGGGTGGATGCAGGATGTCTGCAGGAGGAGGAAGGTGAAGCCACTGGCCTGACACACAGCGCCCTCGCTGTGGTAGCCAGCAGGTCGTGTCAGGCTGTTTTGAGCTCCAAAGGAAACAGTGGAGAGTCCAAGTGCCAGGTCACTGAGGCTGACGCTGACCATCAGGCCCAGTGTGTCAGTGTGGAGTTCCCTGTTGAGGAGGAGCACCAGCAGGAGGAGGAGGTTCCCGCTGATGGAGGCCACAGCTGAGAGAACCATCAGGATGGCGTACAGCATCCGTAGAGCATCCGCCATGTTTAAACTGGTTCATAGAGCAGGAAGTATTACATCACATATCAGCCACTGTAAGACCCCAGAACCTTGCAGTTCCTGTGTCGTCCACTAGATGCTACTATCTTCTTCTGTCTTAGAATTTTCACAGTAAGAGTCCAGTTGAGGTTGCATATCAAAGATCAAGGAAGTTGCTGAATCTCTTCAAAATATCCCTGTCTTTTCACAATAAATCAAACACTCATCTGTGTGTCTTCAACCTGGTGAAATCACTTCCTGTCTGGTTCAATCAATTCAAACAGACCCCGAAGAAGTTCAAAGAAAAGTAGATCTTGCGTCCTGTCAAGTGACGTGTTCGACATTAAGCCAGATGGTGGTGGTGTCATTGCTCACCTGCTAATCTGATCACAGCACTTGGAGTCTCAGTGTGTCTCAGTGTGTCTGAGAGAAAAGACAGCCAGCAGGGGCGTGTCATGCTGTGGGTGTGGCTCCTGTGGAAATGTTGCTATGGTTCACCTGTCAGTCACCTGTTGCTTCGATGACACACTGGATATTGGATATAGTCGTGATGTCCCCAGGTGTGTGTGTGTGTGTGTGTGTGGCACTGCCTTACTCAGGTAATGACAGTTTGCAGGTGTGTCATCATCATCATTATCATGCTCAGGCAGCTATGGGTAGACTCGGATATGGGTAGACTCGGATGTGAAGCAGCCAATCAGAGAGCAGGAATCTGCCCTGAAGATGAAGGTGTGTGTGTTCACTTTTCAGGTGATCACCTATGTGATACCGCAAGTTGAAATTAATGGATCAATCTACTGATGTGCAGTTTGACTCATCAAAATGTCATCGATAATCAGCCTGATTATTGACCAGGTGATCGATCGGAATGTTTGACTATTGATCGTGTGATTGATCTGCTAACCCTTGCAGCACAACGCTCCGATTCCTCAGGGAGGCCGAGGAGCTCTGCAGTTCGTGACACAGTATCAGCACTCGTCAGGACAGAGACGCATCCGAGTGTCCACTGTTGCCAGAAAGTAAGAGTACATGCTAGCACCGTTGCACTGGTGCCTGAAATGAGAAAATAACTGCGTTTCTGAAAGAAACTTGTTACCTGGGAAAGTCTCATATTATCTATTGTCCCCAGAGCTCAGACCCATGCTAATTAGTTTAGCACAATGACTAGGAAGGGGTGGGAAGGGTTAGCATCCAGGCTTGGGGCTAGGACAAAGAGGGTCTTGATCTTTTGGCTCTCAGTTAAAAGTTCCTGTAATATTTGGTACAAACAAGAAAAATATACAAGGCAGAAAAATTGAATTTAGAGTAACTGTCTTTTTTCCTTTTTCTGTAGCTGCTCTGGAAATAAGAGCAGATTAGAAAATCACCAAAGACTACAAAAAACCAAGAGGTTTACAAATCAATCATCAAGACAATACTTCTGTTTGCTAAAACCGTAAATTTGATTATTAATGAATAGAGAAGGTGGTCTGTGGTGAGGTCGTGATGTCATGATGAATAATGTCTGGCCGCTCTCAGCTGGGCTGACGCCCAGACTCAGATCCAGAGCATCGCAGCGTCCTTTGATCAGGAGGCGGCAGCCATCTTGATGGCGAGGTTGGCAGTGTACCGGGCGGAGACAGAGGAGGGACCTGACGTCCTCAGGTGGCTGGACAGGCAACTGATCAGATTGGTGATTATTCTTGACAAACACACACTTTCAATACTGCATTCCTGAACACTGAGTGTGTGTGTGTGTGTGTTGGTTGACTGATTGAATGTGTGTCTTCAGTGTCAGAAGTTTGGAGATTACCACAAAGATGATCCCAACTCATTCAGGTTCTCTGAGACCTTCTCCCTCTACCCTCAGGTGATCCACATCCCATAATATTCTCCATAATACTGCCCAACACCGTCCAGTAGAGCTGCACATGTAGCGAACAGGGAGAGAAAGAAGCATGTTTTTTTTAATGACCATATTCACACACATAGAAATAAAACATGAATGTTTATTGTTTGCATTTTTTATTAATCTGTTTCATTCATCTCTTGTTGAACTCCACATTTCAGTTCATGTTCCACTTGCGGCGCTCGCCCTTCCTGCAGGTGTTCAACAACAGTCCTGACGAGAGTTCCTACTATAGACACCAGTTCAACCGCCACGACCTGACGCAGGCACTCATCATGGTACAGCCCGTCCTCTATGCCTACTCCTTCAATGGTCCACCTGAGGTGGGACACACACACACACACACACACGCACACGCACACACACACAGTCTTTATTGATTGATTAGTGATTGTGTGTTTCAGCCTGTCCTACTGGACAGCAGCAGCATCCTACCTGACAGAATCCTGCTGATGGACACATTCTTCCAGATCCTCATCTACCATGGAGAGGTACACTCACTCACTCACTCACTCACTCACAGCAGGAATTGGCGCCCCAGCCAGGAAACTGTTCAACTTCACCTCCAGCCTTCTTGATGTGACTCAAAATAATGAGAGCAACATCTGCTAAGAGTCAAGTACTGTTGGTACCTGGAGTGAACTGAACATCAGAGAGGAACACCAAGGGTGTATGACCAAGGGTCAGGGGTGGGCTTAGAGGACAACCCTGACCCTATCAGTGCAGTAGACTAGTGTGTCATGTAGTAGATGGGTGTAGTAGATTGTGTAGTAGATGGATGTAGTAGATGGGTGTTGTAGATTGTGTAGTAGATGGATGTAGTAGATGGGTGTTGTAGATTGTGTAGTAGATGGGTGTTGTAGATTGTGTTGTAGATGGGTGTTGTAGATTGTGTAGTAGATGGGTGTTGTAGATTGTGTAGTAGATGGGTGTAGTAGATTGTGTAGTAGATGGATGTAGTAGATGGGTGTTGTAGATTGTGTAGTAGATGGGTGTTGTAGATTGTGTTGTAGATGGGTGTTGTAGATTGTGTTGTAGATGGGTGTTGTAGATTGTGTTGTAGATGGGTGTTGTAGATTGTGTAGTAGATGGGTGTTGTAGATTGTGTAGTAGATTGATGTAGTAGATGGATGGAGTAGATGGGTGTAGTAGATTGTGTAGTCGATGGGTGTAGTAGATTGTGTGGTCGATGGGTGTTGTAGATTGTGTTGTAGATGGGTGTTGTAGATTGTGTTGTAGATGGGTGTTGTAGATTGTGTTGTAGATGGGTGTTGTAGATGGTGTTGTAGATTGTGTAGTAGATGGGTGTTGTAGATGGGTGTAGTAGATGGGTGTAGTAGATTGATGTAGTAGATGGATGGAGTAGATGGGTGTAGTAGATTGTGTAGTCGATGGGTGTAGTAGATTGTGTAGTCGATGGATGTAGTAGATTGTGTAGTAGATGGGTGTAGTCGATGGATGTAGTAGATTGTGTAGCAGATTGTGCAGTAGATGGATGGAGTAGATTGTGTAGTCGATGGATGTAGTAGGTGGGTGTAGTCGATGGATGTAGTAGATTGTGTAGTCGCTGGATGTAGTAGATTGGGTGTAGTAGATCGTGTAGTCGATGGGTGTAGTAGATGGATGTAGTAGATGGTGTAGTAGATGGGTGTAGTAGATTGTGTAGTAGATGGGTGTAGTAGATGGATGGAGTAGATTGTGTAGTAGATGGATGGAGTAGATTGTGTTGTAG
Source organism: Aulostomus chinensis (assembly GCF_037954235.1). Lineage (NCBI taxonomy): Eukaryota > Metazoa > Chordata > Actinopteri > Syngnathiformes > Aulostomidae > Aulostomus > Aulostomus chinensis. The sequence continues at coordinate 26,951,902 of NC_141336.1, forward strand.
ATTGTGTAGTAGATGGGTGTAGTCGATGGATGTAATAGATGGGTGTTGTAGATTGTGTAGTAGATGGATGTAGTCGATGGATGTAATAGATGGGTGTTGTAGATTGTGTAGTAGATGGATGTAGTCGATGGGTGTAGTAGATGGATATGGTAGATTGTGTAGTAGATGAGTGTAGTAGATGGATATGGTAGATTGTGTAGTAGATGAGTGTAGTAGATTGGGTGTAGTCGATGGATGTAGTAGATTGGGTGTAGTAGGTGGATGTAGTAGGTGGATGTAGTCGATTGTGTAGTCGATGGATGTAGTCGTTATTAACTGAAAGAGTTTTTGAATTGAATAAATGTGACATGAGTTCAGATCCTAGTTGGCTGTCACTGCTCAGAGTACAACTCTGGGGCTGGGAAATGCTTGTTGGCATCCAACCAGACGTGGCAATAAACTGAAGTACAAATACAACCAAGTGTTGGCTCACGTCATGTGTGTGCGCTCAGACGGTGGCCCAGTGGAGGAAGGCGGGCTACCAGGACATGCCTGAGTACGAGAATTTCAAGCATCTTCTTCAGGCTCCAGTGGACGACGCTCAGGAGCTGCTGCACACTCGCTTCCCCATGCCCAGATACATCGACACGGAGCACGGAGGGAGCCAGGTGGGCTGCCATCACACACACACACACACACACATCCGTACATTTCTCTCTCTCACACAACAAATTCCAATCTCCACACTGGATTTCATAATCAGTTTCTCTCATTACCTTTAATTTTGCTGGAGTTAAACGTCACATTTCTTATATCATTTCAGTTGATTTGACGTCCATTCCATCCGTCTAATATTTGTCTCGTTACCACCTGACCAAAGAAACGATTATAGTACCGTGATAATGATGATGCTTGCAGGCTCGCTTCCTGCTCTCCAAGGTGAACCCGTCCCAGACCCACAACAACATGTACGCCTGGGGGCAGGTGAGATCTTTGAACCTATGTTTAACCTTTGACCTTGGGACTGTCAGAATTAATGAGTGCACGTTGCTCTGCAGGAGTCTGGTGCCCCCATCCTTACCGATGACGTCAGTCTGCAGGTGTTTATGGACCACCTGAAGAAGCTCGCCGTCTCCAGCGCAGCTTGACTCCGCCTACCACGACAAACCTTTCTCCCATGACATCCTGCATCTGTTGCCTGGGTTACTGAGCTGCCTGACCAGCTGTAACCATGGTAACAGTCACCTTTGTGACAGCTGGCATTCATTTTACAGGTCATCAGGTGTAACATGAACAATGTTTCCTCCAGTTCACTTCCTGTTGTCAACAGCTGGCTATCAGTGTGTTTATTGATTCATTGATCAGTCAGGCAAAGAAGGTCGAACCCTAAAGATGAAACGCAACTAATGAAGATACAAACTTTTAAGAACCCGGAACCAAAGATGATGAATCCGTGAAGTTTCTGTTGTTCCGCAAATCATCAAAGAACAGCCTGATTATGAGTGCGTCGGTCAGCTGATCATGCAGCTCCACCTTGTTTATCACGAACTGATGAGACAAGAACCGAAAAGTTATTGTGTTTCTAATAAAATTCCCCTGAAGTCAACATCTCTTTTGTGTTGTTTTGTACTGGTTCTGCTGGTTCTACTGGTTCTGCTGGTTCTACTGGTTCTACTGGTTCAGGTGAACTCTAATCCAGTTTTTTGAAGTGAAACTAAACTGACTGGTTGAAGTGCCACTGTGGTAACAGAGGGTTTGCTGTTGCTCCTCCCCCAATGAAATTCATCTTCCTGCCATTCTTCATAAACTTCCTCCAGGAAACAGGAAGCATCTGGATTGCCATGACAACACTTCTGTGTGTGTGTGTGTGTGTGTGTGTGTGTGTCTGTCAACTCACATTTCCACTGTTTGTTCAGATGCTATGCATGCATGAGAGAGAGAGACTTCCTGTACTGGCACCATAAGACCCCTTTGAACCCCTTCAAGGATCTTAAGGAGAGTGGAGACTCATCCAGGGACCCCTTCATGGACCTTTGTGATGTTTATCAGAGACTGTAGTCTTCCTGCTTCTCATTTCTAATGGATATCTAATCAATCAAAATAGTTCTCTCTGCTGGAAACAGCCACACCAAATCAAGACACATTTCCTGACCTGGAGAGGGTAGCAACCCAAATCCACCAGTGAGTCTGTCAGCAGCGCTACTGTGGAGCAGAAGAGGAATTGGACTAAAACTGGACCATTAAAGGCACAAAGGTTACGTTCATTGGTAAGTCGAGCGGTGAATCTGCAGTAGTTTCCCATCTCATTCACATTTTTTCTAAAATATTCATTAAAGTGCTTTTCACAAGTAACCCACTGTCAAGTAGGGTTCAATATGGACGAGGCATTTATGTGTCCCAACAGGAAGTTAGAATGACGGGGACGAGGCATTTATGTTGTCCAACAGGAAGTTAGAATGACGGAGACAAGGCCTTTATTTGTCCCAACAGGAAGTTAGAATGAAGGGGACGAGGCATTTATGTTGTCCAACAGGAAGTAAGAATGACGGGGACGAGGCATTTATGTGTCCCAACAGGAAGTTAGAATGACGGGGACGAGGCATTTATGTTGTCCCAACAGGAAGTTAGAATGACGGGGACTAGGCATTTATGTTGTCCAACAGGAAGTTAGAATGACGTGGACGAGGCCTTTATGTGTCCAACAGGAAGTTAGAATGACGGGGACTAGGCATTTATGTTGTCCAACAGGAAGTTAGAATGACGGGGACGAGGCATTTATGTTGTCCAACAGGAAGTTAGAATGACGGGGACAAGGCATTTATATTGTCCAACAGGAAGTTAGAATGACGTGGACAAGGCATTTATGTGTCCCAACAGGAAGTTAGAATGACGGGGACGAGGCATTTATGTTGTCCAACAGGAAGTTAGAATGACGGGGACGAGGCATTTATGTTGTCCAACGGGAAGTGAGAATGACGGGGACTAGGCATTTATGTTGTCCAACAGGAAGTTAGAATGACGGGGACAAGGCCTTTATGTTGTCCAACAGGAAGTTAGAATGACGGGGACAAGGCATTTATGTTGTCCAACAGGAAGTTAGAATGACGGGGACAAGGCATTTATGTTGTCCAACAGGAAGTTAGAATGACGGGGACTAGGCATTTATGTTGTCCAACAGGAAGTTAGAATGACGGGGACTAGGCATTTATGTTGTCCAACAGGAAGTTAGAATGACGTGGACGAGGCCTTTATGTGTCCAACAGGAAGTTAGAATGACGGGGACTAGGCATTTATGTTGTCCAACAGGAAGTTAGAATGACGGGGACGAGGCATTTATGTTGTCCAACAGGAAGTTAGAATGACGGGGACAAGGCATTTATATTGTCCAACAGGAAGTTAGAATGACGTGGACAAGGCATTTATGTGTCCCAACAGGAAGTTAGAATGACGGGGACGAGGCATTTATGTTGTCCAACAGGAAGTTAGAATGACGGGGACGAGGCATTTATGTTGTCCAACGGGAAGTGAGAATGACGGGGACTAGGCATTTATGTTGTCCAACAGGAAGTTAGAATGACGGGGACAAGGCCTTTATGTTGTCCAACAGGAAGTTAGAATGACGGGGACAAGGCATTTATGTTGTCCAACAGGAAGTTAGAATGACGGGGACAAGGCATTTATGTTGTCCAACAGGAAGTTAGAATGACGGGGACTAGGCATTTATGTTGTCCAACAGAAAGTTAGAATGACGTGGACAAGGCCTTTATGTGTCCCAACAGGAAGTTAGAATGACGGGGACGAGGCATTTATGTTGTCCAACAGGAAGTTAGAATGACGTGGACGAGGCCTTTATGTGTCCCAACAGGAAGTTAGAATGACGGGGACAAGGCCTTTATGTGTCCCAACAGGAAGCTAGAAGAATGACGGGGACGAGGCATTTATGTTGTCCAACAGGAAGTTAGAATGACGTGGACAAGGCATTTATGTGTCCCAACAGGAAGTTAGAATGACGGGGACGAGGCATTTATGTTGTCCAACAGGAAGTTAGAATGACGGGGACAAGGCATTTAAGTTGTCCAACAGGAAGTTAGAATGACGTGGACAAGGCATTTAAGTTGTCCAACAGGAAGTTAGAATGACAGTGATTAGGTATGTTGGTAGCGAGTTTAACAAACCGTCCCACTTTTTTCCTGGATGTGGGAGTTGTATTATCTAACAGGAGCTGAAGAGTTACACTTGGATAAAAACTTCAATAGCTCAAAGGAAAACATCGGGTCAACTGTCAGCAGCTGCTCATGAGCATCGGCCTCACCGGCACCCTGCTGTCGAGGAAGCACATCATTTAACTCGGTTGTGAGGATCTGATCAGTGCCTCAGGAGACCTCCCAGTGCAGTCAAGCATCATGACACACAGAAACTTGTGGATGTGATTACACAGCACCCCCCCCACCCACCCACACACACACACACACACACACACACACACACACACACACACACACACACACACACACACACACACACACACACACACACACACACTTGGTTCACTAGTCTTAACTTATCTAGCTTTAACTGGATTGTACTGGCCTCGTCTTAGTCTGAACTACTATTAACTAGACCGGCCTCATCAATAAGAACTTAACTGTCTTTGGAACAAAGGAAACCAAATGTGGAAGACAAACTGGCATCTACATGAAGAGATCCAGGCCGCAGCAGCCCCTTGCAGCGGCATCTATTAGTCTTAACTAGTCTGGTCTAGTCTTGTCTTAAAACCCAGCTTTCAACCCACGAATATGGCACCCAACCAAGCTAGAGGTCACACGGAATTGACCCAGTAACCCCATGGGACAGCTGCTCTTGCTTCAACAGGTCTTACTCCTGGGTGCTGCAACAGATCACCTTCATCAAAGTGAAAAGAAACTGTTCTCCAGGACTAACTATTGAAACATTCCATTGGCGAAGCATCCTGAGATTGTTTCCAGCAGGTTCAGAACACTACCCCAAGCCTGCTGACCAGGTCCATTAAACAGTCCTTGCATTGCCTTCCCATAACTATCAGGATTCAGTTCAAGGTTCTGGTGATCACCTCTTGAGCCCTGCAAGCTGAGGCACCTGGATTCCTGTCTGATTTGCTCCACATCCATGCTCTTAGCAGGCCCCTGAGGCCTGATCTGGGCCTGGTGGTTTCCCGTACCAGCCTCAGAACGAAAGGCAAAAGAGCGTTTGAGTCTGTGGCACCTCGATGGTGAAGTGGTTCCAAAGGACTTGAGAGCTGCACCTTCTGTCACTAGGTGACTAAATGGACTCTCTATGGCTGTGATATTTTAGTAGTATTGTGTGTATTTTCACTTACTGCACTTTGTATTTTTATTGCATTTTGCATATTGCAGGAGTTCTCTCTGAGACGTGTGATGTAAATCAATTCTACTCGTGTACTTACTTGATGAACACACTAGTTTTTGTAAAAGGCCAACAAGTTAATTGTCCTCCATCTTCATCTGTTTTGACAGTGGTATCATCAAAGGAGGAGTCTGGGAAGATGGCATCTCTGCTCTGCTGCATTCACCTTTGGACCGTCGTTCTACTCATATATGTCTCTGCTGAACTGGCCTCTGTGCCACACTACACCCTCTACCGTACAAATGCCACTTTCGACCAGGCGACGGACACCTGCTCTCCTGGTGTCCTCACCACCCTTGTCACTGAGCACGAGGTCAATGAAATCCTTCGGCTGGTGTCTGGTCTGAAGCAGGCAAAATTCACCCTCTGGGTCGGTCTGAAGAAAGCAAAGAACGAGTGTGTTGTCCCCATACTGCCACTGAGAGGATTCAAGTGGACAACTGACGGCAGCGAGGAGACACAGGTGAGCCACTGGGGGGAGGAGCCAGAGCCCACCTGCACAACAGTTCGGTGTGCAGCGCTATCAGGGGAGCTCAACATGGCAGGAAAGAGCAGCTTGAGTCTGGTTCCAAGAAGCTGTAAGAACCAGAACCAGTTCATCTGCAAGCTGAGTCCCAAGGACAGAGGAACTAGTGTCAAACCAGCTACAACAGAACCAGCTGCACCTGAATCCAAACCTTATGCACCAGAACCAGAAAATGAGCACAAACGCCAACAACAGAGACCTGACCCAGTCCCAGAGTTGGAGTCATGTGTCAATCCGTCATCAAAAGAAGCACGCTCCCTCAGTCTGGACCCGGACAACAGCAGCAGGATCCAGGTGGAGTGCTGGTCCACTGTCCAGCTGGAGCTTCACTGTTCTGGTCATCCTGCCATGTGGCGTATGCTAGATGGGTCCCCCGTCAATTTTACGACTGCCTGCCTGCCCTGCGGAGACGGCTTCTGGAAAGACACCTCTGGTCACTGTGTGGATACTGACGAGTGCGCCACCACCGCTGCTTGTAAACACACCTGCATGAACACCGAAGGCTCCTACAGGTGTGTCTGCTCTGACCAGACTGGCCAACACCACGATGAAGACTCACAGGCATGCATGGACTTGCTGCCAGTGGCTGACAATAGCCTGTTGTCTGACATCTTGATCCCAGTGCTGGTTGCTGTGGCAGTGCTAGTGGTTCTGGTCGTTGTCATCGTGGTGATAGTTAAGTGCTGCTTGATGAGGCGGTCAAAGAAATGAGCCATAAAGAAGGCCGAGAAGATCGCCATGAAGCACAAATGAGGCAAAAATCCATTTGAAACAGCCAGTGAGAAGGTGGCAAAATGAAGGAGCTGAGCTGTGATTGGTCACTGTGGCAGTGACATCGTCTCTGTGCCTGGCTGAGTTGTGTATCATCTGCATAAAAGGAGAGAAATATTGTTCTTTAACTGTTGTTGAGAAATCTTTCATTTGGTGCCAAATGACAATTTCAGGTCAGAAATGTTCTGGAAGTCCACCTCAATGTTGAACTGTTGCCACATGATGTCATGTGGCAACAGTTCAACATGAATTGTTCAAGTAATCCCGGAGTTCTGCCTTACAGCTCTGAGTTTGTGAAATGATCCAGTACATCAACGAGCCTGCATGTCCTCATTATGTTGAATTGAATATTTATAATTCAATGACAGAAATGATCTTCAATTTGCATGTTTAATGATCATTTAAAAGTAACATTAATGAGAAACACATATACATTTTCCAGCATCAGTTAAATCAAACAAGTGGGGTTTTTTTGTTTTAAACAAATGACCTTTGATTTGTAAACATAAAAAGGAAATGTTGACTGATATCGACTCTTTTATTTCTTAGCTTTTACTTCTTGATCAATAAAGTTTTTGTAGCATTCTAGTCATAGGAATCACAAGGTGGGACTTGTAACCATGAGGCTTACAACATGATGAAAATATTCTGAATACAATGGAGATGAATCACTAAGGTCTCTACAATAAACAGCGTCCATACCTGTTCTTCTGTGACAAGCTAAGGAGTGTGAACTACTTGGCAGCAACACTACTCCCCCTGGTGGTGGGAGAGTAACCAAAACACAAGAGCACACTGCCCAGATGTTTCTCACAAAATAGTACATCTCTTTCAATGCGATAATGGTTATCCCGATGTTGGATAATTTTACCTCAGTTTCTGCAGTGTACTTCCTCCATTATCCCTTCAAAATAAAAGTACTTCCATTATTACATTGTTGCAGGATGTGCTTGCTGATGGAGAATTGTAGGGTGTAAATTCATTGAAGGAGCGTGGTTCCAGACCTGCTCTATTTGTAAAGTGTCATGAGATAACTTTTGTTGTGATTTGGCGCTGTAGAAATAAAATTGACTTGACTATTACGAGAAATAACCTTACAAATACGAAATATTCCATTAACCACACATTTCAGTAGTAGAAATTTGTACTACATTGAAAATATAGGACACGTGTCTTTTAACTGCATTTTATTGCCTTTTTTCATTTCAGATTAATTTTGTTGGGCAAATTTTTTTAACAACTTCCAAGTCATTTACCGAATCAGGTACCAGACAATGAATAAAGGACAGGCTTCTTTTGATTGAAGCTTGTATTTTCATGTTATGCACGATCAGGATTAATGCAGGGCTCAGTATTTTTGCTGTCAGACGCTTGGATGAGAGTCCTGTGTTAACTGGGGGTCGAACCAGTGACGCTTGGATTACTGGATGATTCATCTACCAGCTGACTGTCTGCGTCAGTTGTTTGCCTTTTGAATCTCTCAGCCGATGAAATAAACAGATATGACCTGATATAAGTAACAATAAATTGTGTTTGGTGAAACCTTCTACAAAAATGATGTCACATGATGTCATAGTGGCACAAACACTTAATACCATGACAAAAGGTGTGAAATGGAAAAATCATAGGGTTTGAGGGTTTGAGCTGATAGACAGTTTGGAGGATTGTGGGTAACGTATCCAGAAGGAGGGTTGTTCAGATAGATAGACAGATAGATAGATGATAGATAGATAGATAGATGGACAGATAGATAGATAGACAGATAGACAGATAGATAGATGATAGATAGACAGATAGATAGATAGATAGATAGATAGTTAGATAGATGATAGATAGATAATAGATAGATGGATAGATAGACAGATAGACAGATGATAGATAGACAGATAGATAGATGATAGATAGATAGATAGATAGATAGATAGATAGATAGATGGATAGATAGA
>NC_141336.1:26978026-27058026 GCF_037954235.1 Aulostomus chinensis
GTCTGAGCTGCAATTTCCAATTTCAACAAAGTATGTTCTCTCCTCAAGATAGGACTTGAACCAGTTTAGAGCAGAACCAGAGATTCCTAGCCAATTCTCTAGCCTCTGTAAAAGGATCTCATATACTCACATACACACACATATACTCACGTACACACACATATACTCACATACACACACATATACTCACGTACACACACATATACTCACATACACACACATATACTCACGTACACACACATATACTCACATACACACATATACTCACATACACACACACACTCACATACACACATATACTATCATCATACACACATATACTCACATACACACATATACTCACATACACACATATACTCACATACACACATATACTCACATACACACACATATACTCACTTACACACATATACTCACATACACACACATATACTCACATACACACACATATACTATCATCATACACACATATTCTCACATACACACACATATACTCAGATACACACATATACTATCATCATACACACATATACTATCATCATACACACATATACTCAGATACACACATATACTATCATCATACACACATATACTATCATCATACACACATATACTATCATCATACACACATACTCACATACACACACATATACTCACATACACACACATATACTCACATACACACATATACTCACATACACACACATATACTCACATATACACACATATACTATCATCATACACACATATACTCACATACACACACATATACTATCATCATACACACATATACTCACATACACACATATACCATCATCATTCATCATACACACATATACTCACATACACACACATATACTATCATCATACACACATATACTCACATACACACACATATACTATCATCATACACACATATACTCACATACACACACATATACTATCATCATACACACATATACTCACATACACACACATATACTATCATCATACACATATATACTCACATACACACATATACTATCATCATACACACATATACTATCATCATACACACATATACTCACATACACACACATATACTATCATCATACACACATATACTCACATACACACACATATACTATCATCATACACACATATACTATCATCATACACACATATACTCACATACACACATATACTATCATCATACACACATATACTCACATACACACATATACTATCATCATACACACATATACTCACATACACACATATACTATCATCATACACACATATACTCACATACACACATATACTCACATACACACACATATACTCACATACACACACATATACTATCATCATACACACATATACTCACATACACACATATACTCACATACACACACATATACTATCATCATACAATATCATTAGGGAGGGGTCAGTGATCACGTCATCACTTCCCCATGAAATCAAGTCATACTTCCTTTACATTTATATATTTATATATAGATATATATATTTATATATAAATATATATATATAGATATATATATTTATATATAAATATATAGGGGCTGCACGGTGGTGCAGCGGTCCTCACTGTGGCCTCACAGCAAGAAGGTTTCGGGTTCGAGTCCCGGCTCGGGCGCGGGATCTTTCTGGGTGAGTCTCCATGTTCTCCCTGTTCCTGCTGGGTTCTCTCTGGTACTCCAGCTTCCTCCACAGTCCAAAGACATCAAGAGGGACCAGGTTAATCCAGACTCTAAATTGACCGTAGGCGTGGCTGGGAGAGCCAATGGTTGTCTGTCTCTATGTGTTGGCCCTGCCATGGACTGGTGACCTGTCCAGGGTGAACCCCGCCTCTCGCCTGTTGATGCTGGGATAGGCTCCACCCCCCGCGACCCTTACTAGTAAGGAATAAGCGGTAGACGACGATGGATATATATATATATATATATATATATATATACACTGACCCCTCCCTAATGATATCCCACCTTCCCACTTGGGTCTGGCGGTCTACAAATGCAGGTCGTCATCAGGTTAAGGGTGAGTCTCCATGGTGACAGGATGATTATTAGTGTGCAACTTTTAGTTTGACAGCATGATTGATAGTCGAGTGACTCACGACCTCTTCAGCACAAACAGGGAGCTGAATGATGTCATCGCCTCCTCCACGCCAAATTCCAAGTTTTACACAGGTGCCAAAGAGGGCAGCACTCCTGACTTCACCTGTGTTTAACAACTCCATGTGTGCATACATGCATCTACGCTGTACACGCTACACCCATATTGACATACTTGTATGTGTTTGTATACATGACCTGGCAGTTGGGCGCCAAACCTCCCAGCACTGAGAACTACAGCAGTTCCGAAGGCTAATGGGGTCCAATATGGTACTAGCAAGGTGAACCTAGGACCTACAGTCGGTGTGACTACCCAAATGAATGGATAAATGATGGATGAGTGGGGGATGGATGGATGGGTGAACAGAGAAATGGTACGTGGTGATTGATTGTGGGTGGAAGATTGGATGGATGGATGATTGTTGGGTGGGTGAATGGTTGGGTGGATGAGTGAATGTGTGGGTGGAGGGATTGATGGATGGGTGACTGGGTGGATGGATGGATGAGGGTTGGATAGATGAATGGATTGATGGATGTTGGGATAGACAAATGGATGGATGGGTGTATGGTTGGAAGGATGAATGGATGGATGGATAGAAGAATGGATGGATGGATGGATGGATGGATGGATGAATGGATGGATGGATAGAAGAATGGATGGATGGAATGTTGGATGATGGACGGCTGGATAGAAAATGGATGGATGATGGATGGATGGATGGACAGAAGAATGGGTGGATGGATGGATAAATGGATGGGTGGGTGGCTGTGTGGAAGTAGGGAGGAGGAGCACAGGAGAGGGAGGCTGTGGACGGGTGGATGGGCGGAGGAGGAGGTTCCGTCAGTCCGCAGGTCATCTTCCTTCCTCACTCTCTCGGCTCGGTTCAGCTCGGCTCAACTCGGCAAGAAGTGTTCCCACGGACCGGGACGCATACGGGGACCGGACCGAGACTGCAGGCACCCGGCGCCGGCTGCGGCTCCCGTCATGCTGGGCGCTGTGAAGATGGAAGGGCACGAAGCTCCGGACTGGAGCGGATACTACAGCGAGGAGGTCGGTCACACTCGCCGCTCTCCGCGCCTTCCGCCGGTCTGCCGCGGCTCGAGCGGCCGCTTAGCAAACCTCCGCAAGTTTCCAAACTGTTCAACTTCGTCGTCAGTTGTATTTGAAAATAAAATAGAATGACGTACAATTTATTATACTCGCTATTGTTAGCCTACATATAAAATTATTCACATTTTATAAATGTTTAATATTGCACGGTTTAAATGAGTAAAGTTTGTTAAAATATTTAATGTTCGTGAATCAAACTTCGTTTTTAAAATGTGAAAATTTGAAGAAAGAACAAACTCACTAGAGTTCATCACCATTATTATTATTATTGTTGTTGTTGTTATTATTATTATTATTATTATTATTATTATTATTATTATTGTTGTTGTTGTTGTTGTTGTTGTTGTTGTTGTTGTGTAGTTGTAGTACGGGCAGCTGAAGTCTCCGCGCGGATCGAATCTTTTGAACTGAAATTAAACAAATCGAGTGATCGGGAGAGTCACGTGCTGATTTTGTCTTCGGGAGTTTCGGATCAATCAAAGTCATTGATCAGAACGTCTAACCGCCTCTGGGCGCTGTAGAAATGTGATTTATTGTTGAACGGAGTTTCGTTATTTCTCCATAAATTTCAGTCCGTGTTAATAAAACTGAAGAATGATCATTTAAAACATTAAACATTTTTATTCAAATCTCAGTATTACATCATTATTATAACAGAACATCCTTAAATCAGAAAATAATTTTCAAAATGTTTTGATTCAGATGAATGTGCTGTTACATTTTTTATAATTAATTGAATTTCCTGTTTGGGATTTTTAAAACGAAAATATAAAATCACAATGAAGAGCAGTGAAGGAAGAAGGAGGCAGTTATGATGATGACGATGATGATAATAATAATAATAATAATAATAATAATAATAATAATAATAATAATAATAATAATAATAATAATTATTATTATTATTATTATTATTATTATTATTATTATCATACAATAATAATTATTATTATTGTATGATAACAATAGTAATAATAATATTATTATAATAATAATTATTATTATAATTATTATTTCATTGCAAGTTTGGATTGAATTTCTTAACAATCTTAATCAAATAATTCCTTCATGATTTCCTAAATAATTTCAAATTGAATCCAAGTGTTGACACCTTAAGTTTTAAGTCTCTTCCTCTCCTCACCAAGGTTCCTCCCTCCAGTCTAAATTCTTGCTTGTGTTGTACGTGGCTTTGGACAAAAGCGTCTGCTAAATGAAACTGTAGAATTGTAGAATTTTCTTCTTATTTTTTTTTTAAATATATATCTATATACATTTTATTATTATGTATTAATTTTCTTTCATTTTAAATCTGTTTGTATTTCATAATCAATCATACTATTTAAACAAAATAAACAAAAGCTTAATCTGTTTTATAAACAATTTAGTTTCAATTGTGAACAAGTGATCGATGACTATTGATTAATATTGAAGATTGACCCTCATGAGGCAGGACACACTCAGCGTGTTGGTCCCAGCTCGATATCAGAAAATACTACTACGAATACTCAATATCAGAAATACTCTCAGGAAGAAGAGACGAGAACATTGAACCCTACCAGCTAACATCATTTCTGCTAACATGAGGCATCGCTATGCTAACCAGCAGACTCCCTGCTGAAGCAGGTCATGCATATGAGGTCATCACTGAGGTCATCATTGAGGTCATCACTCACACCTCACACTTCTGCACGTCTTCGTACATGTGTTTTGTCGCAGGGTTCAGTGGGTTCAGCTTCTTGTGTCTTCGTCTCTGGTTCTGAGACGCGAGCTTTGGACCAGAGAGGCCTTCCACCAGCACGGTTGACTGCTACTTGAAATGTTTTGGACTGGCCCAGCCTTTTGTGGTCTAACTGGTTCTGCTTCTCTTACATGTGCCCTCTGTGCAGGTTTACTCTCCGATGACAAGTGCTGGAATGGGTTCAGGTCTTGGGATGGGGTCCATGTCGGGCTACATGCCCAGCAGCGGGACAACGTCTGGCTCCTTCAATATGTCGTACAGCAGCAATGGTCTAAGCCCCGCCTCTGTGTCAGGGATGAACGGCTCTGCACCAGCAGCCATATCTGGCCTTGGCGGGGGTGTTGCCACCATGGGCGGGGCCCTGAGCCCATCTGGTATGAGCTCAGTGTCAGTTCAGCAAACCTCAATGGGTCTGAACCCCTACGGAGGCATGAGTCCCACCATGAGCCCTGGCATGGCATACGGTGGTGGTGGGCTCAACCGAGGCCGTGACAGTAAGGCATTCAGGCGGAGCTACCCGCACGCCAAACCTCCGTACTCCTACATCTCCCTCATCACCATGGCAATCCAGCAGGCGCCCAGTAAGATGCTGACACTAAGCGAGATATACCAGTGGATCATGGACCTATTCCCATACTACCGGCAGAACCAGCAGCGCTGGCAGAACTCCATCCGACACTCCCTTTCCTTCAATGACTGCTTCGTCAAGGTGTCCCGCTCACCAGACAAGCCGGGGAAGGGTTCCTACTGGACCCTGCACCCAGACTCTGGGAACATGTTTGAGAATGGCTGTTACCTGCGCCGCCAGAAGCGGTTCAAGTGTGAGAAGAAGATGTCAACGAAGGCGGATGGCAGGAAGGAGGGAGGGGCGTCTCCATCTCTGGATGCCAACAAACCACCAGGACTCCTGGACTCGTCCCCCCTGCCCTCCTCCAGCCAGGCATCCTCTCCTCCTTGCCTGGACCTTCGAGGGGGGCCATCAGACCTAAAAGTGGCAGGCCCCCAACTCCTGTCCTCCTTGTCGTTACCCCCCCATGCCATGGCACATGAGTCCCAGCTGCACATCAAAGGGGACCCCCACTACTCCTTCAACCACCCGTTCTCCATCAATAATTTAATGTCATCCTCAGAGCAGCAGCACAAACTGGACCTGAAGGCCTATGAGGCCCTGCAGTACTCGTCCTACGGGGCTGGGGGGGCATCCAGTCTTGGTGGCAGGAGCGGGGAGCCTCTGGAGGCCTCTTACTACCAAGGAGTGTATCCCAGACCCCTGCTCAACACCTCGTAGCTGCTGCTGCATGTCCCGATGGACCTGGATGGACTCTGCTGCTGGTCAGGATTCTGGATTCTGTGGCAGCTGAACCGAACGTCTGCACTGTGACCAGATCAGGACACAAACTGACACCCAGTCTTTCTCGTTTTACACACAGATGCACCAGAAAAGGTCAGACCCACATTTACTGAGGTTCCTGAATGCAGCATCAAAGCTCCAACAAGGCCATTCAGACCAGTTGGACCAGTTAGAACTGTCAAACCAGTTAATCCAGCCGAACCACATGTGACATTTAGGCCAAATCAAGTCATAATCAGAACAGACAAGTATTGATCTCAGATGTTGTTTTGTCAATCAACACAAAAAAACACAAGTTGACTCTGACTCTGAAAGTCCCTGCTCCAGTCTGGAGTCAGAGGTGGTGGGGACGAGGTCGTCATGGCGACCGCTGCACATTTAGAGTGAGAACATTGTTTTAAAAATAGGATCAATTCCTCTCACGACCTCGACAGGCCAACTCCCAACCTCCTCACACACACACACACACACGCACACGCACACGCACACACGCAAGTGTTGTTTGTTGCCAGATAATTGAAACTTCCCAAGCTTGATTTATTGATCATTGATTTGATTTAATATTTGTTTAATGTGTCATTTTTCTGTTGAAACCTCAAAGGACTGAAACAGAAACCAAACATTTCAGGTGGAAAGATCATGTAAATATTGATGATCAGTTTGATCTCTGATCGATCTAAAGTAACTGATTTTCCCTCAAATGTATCAGAACCGATCAATAATGTTATTGATCTCTGCAGCGCTGCCATCGCCTGATAGGGAGAGAGAAACTGAAGGACTTGAATCTGTGTGTGAAAGGAGAAACAACTCCCTGTCTGTAACTCTGTCCATCGCTGATCATTGACTTATTGATTATTGATTGTTATAAAAATCATGTGCATGAATGAAGCAGAAACTTTGTCTCCTTCTGGAAAAATATTTGACAGACGCCGCGGAAAATGACTCCTCCTCCTCAGTGAGGAAGGAAGGAGGAAGGAAGGAAGGATGGAGGGATAGAGGGGAGGACGGAGGGAGGATGGAAGGATAGAGAGGAGGATGGAAGGATAGAGGGGGGAGGATGGAAGGATAGAGGGGAGGATGGAGGGATAGAGGGGAGGATGGAGGGAGGATGGAAGGATAGAGGGGAGGATGGAGGGATAGAGGGGAGGACGGAGGGAGGATGGAAGGATAGAGGGGAGGATGGAGGGATAGAGGGGAGGACGGAGGGAGGATGGAAGGATAGAGGGGAGGATGGAGGGATAGAGGGGAGGACGGAGGGAGGATGGAAGGATAGAGGGGAGGATGGAGGGATAGAGGGGAGGACCGAGGGATAGAGGGGAGGACGGAGGGATAGAGGGGAGGACGGAGGGAGGTCTGGTTGGTCGTCGTCGTGTTCCTTTCTTGTTGCATGTTTTTAACTTATTCTGTCTTTTACAAATAAAACAAACATTTGAAATGTGATTGTGATCAGCTGACCGATCGATTGTATTTAATCCAAAGATCTCAGCGATCGTTTTTATTGAGAAGTTAAAATATTTGTTACATTCAAGCAAACACAGCCGTTATTGAGCAGCGAGGAGAACGTTTAAAAAATAACTTTACCCGATAATTGATTCATGGACTGATCTCATACATCCTGATTTTGATTCAGAGGTGGAATCATGAAATCATTTCGAATCGTTTCTAGTTGGAATCCTCCGGAGGTAAAGACTTAATTAATCACTGATTATCGATCTTTGGAATCTTTAAAAAAAAAAAAAGTCAAACAAAAAGATTTGATGACAATCTTTTCGTGTCAAAGTTAAATTATTATTATGGCTCAATGTGAAGGTGAACGGTCAAACGTAAATCGATCAGTGGATTTATTTTACATGGTTGATGAATAATTAATTTGCGTCCTTCCAATCTGCCGTTCAGATTTGTTTCTAAACCTTTGAAATTTCCAATATTTTCTTCCATAAAATTGGTCTTTTTTTCCATCTTTCGGTTTATAAAAGCCGTTTTAATGAGCTTCATCAGAGGTTTATTTACTTATTGATTATTGATTGGAGGCCTTTGTCTTTCTCCTTAAACATCTTCGGTGGCCTCCCGCTGCAAAGCGCGGGAGTTCGGAGCATCTTTGCGGGCTGGCGCCTCCGCGGCGGCGCCGGAGCCTGAACGCAACTCGGCTTTGGTCTCCAGTCTCTTCACGCGTTTTGGCCGCAAAGCCGCGAAATGTGAATGATCCGCAATTATCCGCCAATTATCCGCGACATGATCCGCCACAGAGACGCGGAGCCGGAGGCAGCCTGCTTCCGGCCTCCAGGAGAAAATCACAGTTCAGCGTGGCAACCCGCGATGTGACGTTCGGTTCTGCTGATTCTTTCTAACGAATCAAACACTGGAGAAGATACACACAATAAATCTTTATTTTTTGGTATTTAATCAACTAAATATCAAAGAATCAATCGAATCTCAGTTACCTGTTAAACATTCGAATTTGATAAATTACTCCCATAAAAGATTAACCATTTTAAGCGTTTCTGTCAGATTATTTTGATCAATTATTCTTGATGACAAATCTAAATATTAGAAACTGGCAGATGGTTAATTGTCAATTTAATATTTGTGCCGTTTTTACCGACAGGCTTTTATTTTGGAGGGTCATGAATCTCAGCCAGACCCAAATGAGCTCATCTGGGTCAGGCTGAGAGCAGACCAGAAAGGTGACCAGAGATCTAATCAGCTGCAGGTTCTGGCGCCAGGAAGAGGGTTTGCTGCCCAGCTTGGCTCTTGAACTGGACCCGGCAGCAAAAGGCTGGACAACGTTGTGGACCAATTTGAGTTGGGGTGCCGTCCTGTTCTGGTCCTGGTGCAGTGCTCTAATTTCTTGCTCCGTCTCAGAGACACAACCCTTCGCTGCCACCCAGCCTGCTGTAATACCGGCCATATGCTCCCGGTGGGCCCTCCGACCGCGGCGGCGGCCCCCGGTATCATTACAGAAAAGCTCCCGGCTCCTTTTCAGACCGATGGGACCTTATGGAGAAAAATGTCTGCCACAATAGTCGGGCCCTCGGCCCCTTTCTTCCCCTGGCCTTTCATTGTGGCTCCAGAAAGCCCCGGACGGGCCCCGGGGCCACTCGGGCCTTTGAGGGGGATTGAATTAATTATCTCCACTAACACAATTGAACGAGCCGACGAAAAGAGCAACGAAATCCCTCCAGAGGAGCGAGAATAAAGACAGGACGAGGAGATGAAGAGCAGCTGCTGCAAATGACGGAGAAGTTTATTAGGTCTTAGCTGGGGGGGGGGGGGGGGTCAGCTGACTGGTTGTTCACTCGTCCTTCAATCAAACACTTTAATGAAGTAGAAGCTGATTTTCTTTCTCAGTTTGAATCCTCTGAAGTGAAGATCAGCGCACACACGCACACGCACACGCGCACACACACACACACACACACTCTGCTTCCCGCTCCTACATGGGGTTTGTAGTTCTGGTCTGCTTGAGACGTCCAATTCTTTTCCAGTATTTTAGGTCTCCAACCTTCAGCAGGTACTTTAATTTTTCTATGAGAAAACAATTTCTGGAACAAAGGGCGCTAATTAACGTCTCAAATTACCCATGAAAACAAAATGAAACAGTAACTTGGTGGAAACAATTAACCCATAATTTAATTGAAACTTCAAAGGAAGTCTGAGTGTTGTGAGTGAGCCAGTTAGCATAAAGCACAAACTTCAGGTTTTTAATTCAGATTCAGATTCTGAAAACTTTTATTTATCCCCTTGGGAAGCAATTAAGGTGTGTAAAAGCTCCCGAGACCTCGTCATTCTCTCTGGAGGACTCGTTCAGTCCAGCATCACGCGTTTGACCTTTGCTTGACACCAGTGTCCCGGCTGATGGGGGTCCTCCTGGGCAGGACAGACAGTGACATCGTGGATTCGTGAAATGAACATTGCAGGTTTGTCTTGTTGGTGGTTGTGTTCACGGCGGGAGTGAGAGTGACCTACCAGAGCTGCGGCGAGAGTCAGCTGTGTCTAATTCTTCTTCTTCTGCAGGTGTAAAGCAGTGACAACTACGTGACATGGTCACATGGTCAGAGATGACAGCTGGACGCCACGCAAGATGATTGTCATGATGGAGAAGATTTCAACTTGGTTTGAAGTGACAAGTCAACATGAGCTGAAAGATTGATGCCACACACACACACACACACACACACACACACACACACACACACACACACACACACTCTCTCTCTCTCTCTCTCCCAGGTGGCATCAGAAGTTCAGATCCAACAAACAGCATCTTTCCTCAGAACAAGAAGATTAACGGCTACAGGATTAAAACCAGGACACCCAAGTTGACCACGAGTGGTCCACCGTAACCATGACGACCTGTCAGGGGGAGGGACAGAGCACAAACACAAATCTATGCTACATGTCAGTGGAGGAAACCTCGAATCTCCAAGAAGGGAGAATCAAATGAGAGACGTCCCCATTAAACAGACCACTGCCAACCTCAAACATGTGACAGGAAGTTCCTCCGTCAAATGAAACTCACACTGAGGAGGCAGAAAAAGGTATAATAAATGTTTTTTGTTTTAGAAGTTAAAAAAGTGTGAAAAGGAATTTTGAAAAGCAAATAGGTACAAGTAAAGGTTAATTGAGTGCTTGGTTATTGCAATGATTATTAGCAATGACTGAACAGTTTGAAAGCACCGATCAACTCATTGGAAGAGGGTCCTGGCGACAGGTGTGACCAGCAGGACGACCAACGACGCCACAGGAGAGTCTGAAGGTCAAACTGGCTGTAGGGGTCAGGGTTAGGACACGGTTCTGGTTAGCGAATGCATCAATTCAATGAAGGTCTTCACAAAGATACAAGTGCAAGAGTGCGTGTTTGTGACCACGCTCGTCTTGTTTGAACAGTGTTGGTATGCGGATGTTGGATGGGTAAAGACACAAACAGCCACTTCAGCACTTTGTCCTTATATGGACACACACACACACACACACACACACACACACACACACACACAGTCAACAGTTTACCCAAATGAGTCACAATATCAAACACACTCAATCTTACTGTTAACGTGTTTAATATCAACTCTAAGTACAATTATTTCAATTCATTAAAAACACTTATATCTCCAACCTGTCGCCTGAATAAACTGATCAGGCTGTTTGGTCGGCATGAAGCTGGACTCCTTGGTGACTGTGGCAGAGAGGACGACTCTGGACAAACTGCTGGACATTATTGACAATGTCAGCCCCCCCGCCGCACACCGTCATCAGCAACCAGAGGAGCCTGTTCAATGGAAGGCTGTTCCTCCCAAAATGTGGGACAGACAGACTTAAGAACTCCCCTGTCCCTCCTCCCATCAGGCTCTGTTACTCCTCACTTAGGGGGAGAGGAAATATAGAGTAAGAGGACAGTAGGAACAATAATCTGGACACTCTTCTGCAATAACGTCAACCATTCAAGTACAATATTTGAACTGCTTATTTAAGTAGTTCTTTACCAGTTTGTTTTTATCTGATTTCATTTTACTTGAATCTTACTTTTATATACTTAGTTAAAAGTTTATTGTTTACTTAATAGTCTATTGTCCATCTCCTTCATTTTGCTACTGGAAATTCAATTTCTTTGAGGGGGCTAACCCAAAGGGATCAACAAAGAGAAGTCTAAGTCTGTCTAAGCCGAACCATTCGAATTGTTGTTTCATTGTTTAGTTGTAGTTTGGGTTTAAGGAACTAACAAATCTGGTGAAACTTCATCTGGTTCTGTCATTCACACTTGTCAAAGTTGATCTTAATTTGAAGTTTTTTGGGAACATGAAGTCACAACGGTCCTGTGAAACTAATCTGAGTTTCTGTTTAAAGCTGCAGAGTTTAGTGAGAAACCTTAAATCAACAGACGAACTAATAGGCAGACGAATCTTCAGTTAGAGCAGAGAGACGACGCCATGATAAGACCCACGAACACGACGAACACCTCCAGCAATTATCATCAATTGCCTTCTTATCATTTTCAAACTTTGTGAACCAGGTGAAAGGCTCCACCCATCCACTGCATCCGGCAGTGGCAGGTGAACGCATGAGGTCACTGAACGCACCTTCAGGAGGGCTGAACATTACACGTTAATTTTCTGAAAAAAAGCACAGATTAACTAAAAAAACAAAACAATAAAAGCATCAAGTATCATTTTTCTTCATTTTATTCATTAATAAAATTCAATTTCTCAACGGTTACATAAGCTTCGTGATTGATAAGATATTGTGATAAGCGTGAGGTCAAAAAACATCAAGGCCATGCACTCAGAATGTGATGTCACTAACTATTTATCTTCGTACACCAAATAGCCCCGCCCCTTCATCAACTTGCAGAGGCAGAGAGAGGAACGCACACAGCGAGTCCCTCCCTCCTCTGATCAAAAATCAACCAGGAAATAGAATCACAAAGAGGCATGAGACAAAATCTGTGATCAAAGTCATTAAAATATTGATTTGTGTCATTAGAGCTGAAAAAAACAGTTTAAGATTGTGAGGATGAAAAAGGAGTATCAAACAAAAAAAAAAGTAAAAACTTTTGATAAAAACAAAAACTTATTGATTATGTTAATTGATTATGATTATGATTGAGAAAAAGAAAATCAGGGTTAGATAACAGCTCGCAGATTTCCAGCCCCAACTTTCTTCCTCAGGACATCCACCAGACGCTCCAACCTGATGAAGAAGATGAGATCACATGTCAACCTGCAGTGATGGCGTGTCTGCCTGCAGTGATGGCGTGTCTACATGCAGTGATGGCGTGTCTGCCTGCAGTGATGGCGTGTTAACCTGCAGTGATGGCGTGTTAACCTGCAGTGATGGCGTGTCTGCCTGAAGTGATGGCGTGTCTACCTGCAGTGACAGCGTGTCAACCTGCAGTGATGGCGTGTCTGCCTGCAGTGATGGCGTGTACATGCAGGGATGGCGTGTCTGCCCGCAGTGATGGCGTGTCTGCCCGCAGTGATGGCGTGTCTACCTGCAGTGATGCCGCGTCAACCTGCAGTGATGCCGTGTACATGCAGTGATGCCGTATCAACCTGCAGTAATGGCGTGTCAACCTGCAGTGATGGCGTGTCAACATGCAGTGATGGCGTGTCTACCTGCAGTGATGCCGTGTCTACATGCAGTGATTGTGTGTCAACCTGCAGTGATGCCGTGTCTACCTGCAGTGATGCCGTGTCTACATGCAGTGATGCCATGTCTACATGCAGTGATGGCGTGTCAACCTGCAGTGATGGCGTGTCAACCTGCAGTCATGGCGTGTCTGCCTGCAGTGATGGCGTGTCTACATGCAGTGATGGCGTGTCTACATGCAGTGATGCCGTGTACATGAAGTGATGGCGTGTCTACCTGCAGTGATGGTGTGTCAACCTGCAGTGATGGCGTGTACATGCAGTGATGCCGTGTCAACCTGCAGTGATGGCGTGTAAATGCAGTGATGGCGTGTCTACATGCAGTGATGGCGTGTCTACATGCAGTGATGGCGTGTCTACATGCAGTGATGGCGTGTCTACCTGCAGTGATGGTGTGTCAACCTGCAGTGATGGCGTGTACATGCAGTGATGCCGTGTCAACCTGCAGTGATGGCGTGTAAATGCAGTGATGGCGTGTCTACATGCAGTGATGGCGTGTCTACATGCAGTGATTGTGTGTCAACCTGCAGTGATGCCGTGTCAACCTGCAGTGATGCCGTGTCTACATGCAGTGATGCCGTGTCTACATGCAGTGATGGCGTGTACATGCAGTGATGGTGTATCTGCCTGCAGTGATGGCGTGTCTGCCTGCAGTGATGGCGTGTCTGCCTGCAGTGATGGCGTGTCTGCCTGCAGTGATGGCGTGTCTACCTGCAGTGATGCCATGTCTACATGCAGTGATGCCGTGTACATGAAGTGATGGTGTGTCTACCTGCAGTGATGGCGTGTCTACATGCAGTGATGCTGTGTCTACATGCAGTGATGCCGTGTCAACCTGCAGTGAAGGCGTGTACATGCAGTGATGGCGTGTCAACCTGCAGTGATGGCGTGTCAACCTGCAGTGATGGCGTGTCTACCTGCAGTGATGCCGTGTCAACCTGCACTGATGGTCTTTCTATATATTTTGTTGCTTTAAATCTAGTAAATCCAATGCATCCAGGGATCTCAGATTGCACGCAGGTGAAAATTGACCCTGTGTGACTTTCCAACACTCCACGCGTCTCAGCGAGTCGCTATCGTTCCTCTCTGAACCAAATTAAACTTCCTCCTCTAATAACCAGCAGATTTCCATCCCCCTCCCCTCCCCCCAGAGAGCAAATATTCCTCTTTCCTCTATTCAGAAACTTGGGAGGCTCTTCAGAGCCGGCCGCCTCCCTGCTGGCAGCCAAATTAGAGCAGAAAGCCGTGGGTTTGAGCCCAGGAGGACGGCGTGGGACGCAGACGGACGACTTAAGCTGTTTTCATCATGAATCTCATCCCTTCATCTTCAGGCTGATGAGATGAGATGCAGCAGAAGACGGAGTCACGTTATTCAGCATCAGACGTCATCCTGCAGGAGTTAAAATCTGAAGGATTAATTCTTCCTTCTTGATCAACTCTGCAGTGGAAACTCTCACGACCGCTGCTGAATAAGAATCATCACAACCAAATCTCTTTAGTCCCACACGCTTAACCAGTCTTTGAACACATCTCAGTGTCCTGTTAAAACTGCAACATGTGTCTGAGACAGAAAATGCCAGGTTGTCTGTGTGACCTTTACAGGCCTGAGGAGGTTGTGTCATTTCCTGAGTGTACTCGTCCATGTTCGGTTTAAACCAGGGGTTCTTAACATGTGGTCCAAGGCCCCTCAGGGGTTCTTTAGAGTCTTTCAAGGGGTTCTCAGTTCAATGGTGAATAGTGTGCTGCGTTCAGGAGCCGTGGTAACATAACTGAACATCAATCAAACCTCAGAAACATAACCAAACAACACAGTGCCACTGATCTGACCTTTAAATATATATTTAAATGACTGTATGGACACACACACACACACACACACACACACACACACACACACACACACACACGCACACACACACACACACACACACACACACACACACACACACACACACACAATATTGGATTTCTTTTCTGCTGACTTTGTTTCCACTTTAGTTAAGTACCTGCGGACCCTCTCACTGGCCTCTTTCTCCGCCTCCTGGCAACGTTGAAGCTCCACCTCCATACTATGCTTCTCTTTTGACAGCTGCTCCAGCAGGGGAGGGGCCTGTGGGGGCGGGGCAAGCAGAGAACTCTGCAAACAGCCGCCATCAACAGGGAATGAGGCAGGCGGCGTCAAGAGTCTCTGAGAGCTGAGAGAGAAAAAGTCACAATTATGACATCAGCATTGTGTCATCAGGTTGCATACAGGAGTCGTGTTTTCAGTATAAATTCAACAAAATCTTACAATTTAATATGATTCAAAGATGGTGAACAGACAGGCTGACTACACTACGGTGCTGGCGTTGGTTTTTCTGATGTGAGGCCACTGATACTGTCAATGACGTCATGAAGAGCTTGACAATTGAAAGGTATTCTAACGAAATTAGATTCTAACTGCATTAATGAGTTGCGCATGTATGGAAATCAACACTGATTCCCATACATGCGTCATAAGTTGATTAATACAACACTGATTTATAATGAACTTCTATGATGTTTAGTTTTGGTCTTTGACAGGTGTTTCACCTGTGGCCAGAGCAGGTGAAACCTAAGTGTGTGTGTGTGTGTGTGTGTGTGTATACAGTATATATATATATTTATATATTTATATATTTATATTTATATATACAGTATATATTTATATATATATATATATATATATATATATATACAGTATATATTTTTATATATATATAAATATATACAATATATACACTATATATATAAATATAAATATATATATATATATTTATGGATATGTATGTATACACACATTTATACATATACATACGCGTACACATAAAATCAAACTCAAAACCCTAACCACCAGTTCCATGATGGTTATCCAATAGGTGATGTGATATCATGACTGAAAACAGCCTTACCTGTGACTGGCTTGCAGCACCTGTAGCTCCGCCTCCAGCCGCCACCTGTCGCCCACAGCTGCATCTCGCTCACACTGAAGCCTCAGCAGCTCCTCCTGCTTGGATGACATACAGACATTTCACTGGCAAATCAGAGTAACATGAGGTCAAAGGTCACACACAGAGCAATGCCTGTCTCTGTGTTTCGTTTACAAAAACAAACAAGTTGGAGCCAACAAATAAATGATCATTGACTTCCTGTTCCCACGGTGACATCAATCTAAAGTCCTGTGTACCCATGGCAACAAGCCGATGGTGACTCTCCGACGACATATCACATGTCTCCAGGACCATCAGAGTCTCATGTGGACTCACTTTGAGCCGCTGTGAGTCTCTATTGTCAGGTTTGTCTCATCCTGCAGCTTCAAACACACAACATGAAAGTTGGTCATGTGACCGTCACCATTAAACACTGATTTCACACATTTGGTCAAAGATTGGCGTTGATGTTCAAGTTCAAGGACAGTTTGGAAATTTCAAATGTCAGAGTACCGTGTGTTTTCCAGCTCTTCCTGGAAGAGTTTCATTCTGCATTCATCTATATTTTCTTTTGACAATTCTTTGTTAACTTCCTGCTGACCTGTTGTTCCTGATCATCCGGTCGGATCATGTGATCACCAGGAGGCGTTGTGGTTTAAGAAGACAAACACACGCAGGTTTGTGTTGAAGCAGAGATCAACATCTTGATCTCAGAGAGATGTGAGATTAAATATCAGATTAATTAACTAATTGGCTCATTAACCAACACGAGTGTCAACACACTTGATAATGAGGGTTTGACTTTTATCAGCTCGCCGAGACGGCAGCAGAATATTTCAACACACGTTTGTGTTCCGAAGCTTCAGCTAATAAACCAGTGATAAATCACAGTCAGGTGTATTCTGGGAGTGAAAGCAGGCTAGACTTTATTACCTAGTTGCATTATGACTAAACATCTTTAGCTGAAGCGCTGATGACAGTGACTGAATCTAACGATGCAGCATCAATGCCACCGAGCACACCTCCGTCCAGAGTTCACACGTTGACGCGTACGGTTTCAAAGTTTGAGGGTTAGGGTTAGCTAAAGTGCTTCTGTGCAACTGCGCTGGGGGGCTCATGAGGTTCTTCTTTCCTAAGGAGATTTGCAGCTTGATAAAGCCACTAGAACTCTGTTGATAGAACCACGTTGAAGAAACAGATTAATGACATGTCTTCCTGGGCTTGAACCTGTGAGCTGGCAGCACCATGCATCTGACTGAGACCTGAGCCTGGCCTCCCTCCTCCTCCTCATTAATGCCCTCAAGGCCTCCAGTTTAAAGTGATACATCAAAAGAGGAAGCAAACGTGGAGAGTCAATATGTGTCTTCTCCAGCCGGGCCGGAGGAGATGCTTCAAAGAGCCGCCCACTTATTAATCACATCAAATCCAAATGAGCTGATGAGTGAGCGGCAGTGCTGGCAAGATGACCTTTAACACCATGGCTGAAGGTCAACGTGTCCAGGAGGACGAAGGGGGAGGAGGAAATGAGGGCAACACAACCCGACCTTTAACATGACGACCTCCTCCGGCTGATGGTGGCGCTGCAGGTTGTCGCTCACTTTAAACACATATTTTTCCCACTGCAGTGAGGACCCCGAATGCTTCTCTCCAACCCAATGATGGCGCCACCAGGTTCATGATGTTCAACTGAAACATTCGGTTGCAGAAACCTCAGTCACACACGAATGAACTGATGCCTCTGGTTCAAAGGGTTAAGGTTTAGCGTAGTGTGGTCCAGGGCAGAGGTGTATAGATCTGAGGTCGAGTTGAGAGGTTTAAGGTTATGAGGTCTGCTGTACTGCAGCTTGGCACGTGCACCGGGTTTGCCCATACGGCGGGTTTACCGTACGCAGCGGTTGTGAACAAGGCTCGCGTCCTGGTGGCTTCAGCGTCTCTGGCTTGTCTTATCTGGCGCTGAAGTGAACGGCAGCTGCTGCTAATCCCACTGGAGCCCCCAGCCTCATTAACAGACTTCAGCAGCCGGAGAGAAACATTAATAACAAAATTTAATATCGAAAACAGACGGAGGAAGAGACGGCGAGTGCGGGACACAGACGCCAGCTTACACTTAGGACTGGTGCCAACACAATAAACCAATCAATCAATCAATCAATCTATCCATTCCATCAGTTACTGAAAAAAAACACTGGGGAAGAGGGATTTTTTTCATATTCCAGAATCTGGAATGTTCACCAGGTCATGTGACTGTTAGACCACAATAATAATAATAATCAGAGGGTTATTGATTAATCATCTACAGCAGACTAATGACTGATCAATTAATTGAGGGGCGGGAGTGGGGGGACACCACCACATCTAGTTGGAGGTCTGTCCAGGACCATTCCACCTGAAACAGCTCAAAATCTCCCGCAGTCCTCCAGTGACAACCAGCTGAACCAGGCTGAAGTGACATCATCACTGATACTGCAGCAAGGGGGGGGGACTGGCCAGTCAATGAATGACTTCAGTTTGGTCATCACCCACTGACTCTGATGTAACAATGTCTTGCTTGTCCCACCACCTCTCGCACACACACTAAAGCATGAAAATAATAAAAATATAATAATCCTATGATAAAACAACTATTGACTATAGACTCCACTGTATTTGAAAAATTCAAAGTATGATGATTGACAATTAACTGTGCAAATACAACACCTGGCAAATGCAGGTAGATTTTGTGTATAGAACTAATCTACCGACCAGCGGGGAAAGTAATCAATCTGTGTCATGATCAGACAACGAAGCCCCGCCCACAGACAATTTCACACACTTGTTCTGTTTTTAGAGTGGCGCCATGCTGCCGTGCTGGTACACGCCAGATGGGAGCAAATTTTGTCACTTATACCTGAGAGCTGTTGCCACGCGTACGTCACCACTATAAACAAGCACCTTCTTGGTGCATTCAAGTGCACCTGGTAAACTCAGACACCTGCTCAGGGGCAGGAAGGTAATTTATATCTGTATGGAGCCAAAGTGGTTCTGAACATGTACATTTACTTCAGAGTCAAGGATTTTTCCTTCCTCTGCTTCTGTGGTAATAATCACAGCAAAACAAACCAAGAATTCCTTTCCTTACAACTTGCTTTGATCTCATTGTGTCCTGACATATGTATGACAAACCCATTAATTGGTTATTGAGCCAAAGAGTTCATTTCAGTGCCAGAACTGCCATGTGACAACCCTTCCTCCTTTCTTCATATTCTCGAGATTCAAACTTGTGAATGAAACCATTAGACGTTCTGTTCATTCACCACTGAGTCATCAAGTACTCACCCAAGTACTTCTATTCAGATAAACTGTTTCTGGAACTGAAGCAACAACTTGTTTCAGCGAGATATGCTCACAATTCTGTTCTAGTAGATCTTAAAGGTGGGCGGAGCCTCATGTGGCTGACCACACTCAGTCCATCCAGTTAAGATTTGAGCAGGTTCACTCAAGTTCAGTGGAGAGCTTGTCACAGACCATGTGACCAGCAAGGGTTTAACCATGGTTTAACCATGGTTCTTTATTCTCAGGTCTCCTAGCGGTGGTGGAGGTGCGGCTCATTGCCGTGTGGCGAGCGTGCAGGAGGTCTCCTCCCGAACATCGATCTTTTAACTCATCTCACACACACCAAACATCTTCAAATACACAGTTGAGAAGTTTAAACATGCAACACACACACACAAAACCCTGTTTGAATGACAAGCTGTTGGTAAACACGCTGCATGCCGTGTGTGTGTGTGTGTGTGTACCTTGCTCACCCTCTGCTCTCTCTCCTGCATCAGATCGTGTTCCAGTTGTTTACTCTGAAGACAATAAAAACAAGGAATATTCAACTTTCTGATGAATACATTAATTTGTTACCTGCCAAGCACGCAAGGACTATGCTAGCGAGCGATGCTATGCTAACGTGCCTAACACAAGTACACTGGAAACGTACGGCTCTCCTCAGGTTGAGTGACTCTGGGAATCAAACCAGTGGCTCTCCTGCTGCTGGTGAGTTTCAGAAGGCCTCATGACCTCCTATTAACTCAATAAGAGCAGCAGCGGCTGTCAAATGAGACGGCTGCCCCCCCCCCACACACACACACACCCCCCCAAATATTTCCCAGAAGTCTTGGCTGTGGCGACGAGATAATCCCAGAGAGATGAGGAGAGGGAGCGAGGGATCGTGGAACAACAGGGGGGTGTTGGGTTGGAGGAATCCTCTAGCATGGAGTGCTCTCTCTTCTTCTTCTCCTGAGGGGATTACAGCGGCATTTGAAACATATTTCAGCATGGCGGCGACGCGAGGGCGGGATTAAGGTGTTACTGTGGAGGGGTGGTGTTAACGCAGAGGGGCGGGGTGTTAAAAGACGGCATAGCACAGATATCAGCGGTGATACTGAGGTGGATAGCGGGGGTTAATGGAAGCGGAGGAGTGTTACCTTGGCACCAGGCTGGGGTGGAGCCAAGAGGTGTGTTCATACTGCTCTGTTCTGCATCAACACAGAAGAACCACAGAAGTTCTACAAGAACATTTTTATAAGAACTTTACATTTTATCAGTAGTTTTTCCATTTGTGTGAATATTATGTCATTCACACAGGTACTCTTTAATTGGCGTATTCCATTAGTACAAATCGTATGAGAACTTTTTCATTGGTACAAGTATGTTTTGTACGAAAGTTTGTCTTTGTGCATTTGTACATCTTCACTCATGGATCCTCATAGGTGTGAGAATATTCATAATTGTACCTTTTCATCTTCAAGAGTATTTTTTTCTTTTGGTATTTTTCTTTTCTTCTGCAACTACTTTTTCATTTTTTGATTACATTTTCATTTGTAAGAGTAATACTTTCATTCATGCCAGTACTTTGTCATATCTCTTAGTATTATTTGTAGGATTAGATTTTTAGTTTGTGTCATTTCTGACGGAACGAGTACTTTCATGAATACTTTTCCATTCAGTACTTCATGTATTTGAGTACTTTTCCATGTACGAGAACGGTTTCATTTCAGTGAGTTACTGTAGATCACTCTGTTTCATCCCTCCTCACGGCTCCCCTGACAACTGTTGCCATGGTGGCAATGTTCTGCTGCAGGTCGTTGCCATGGCGACAGTTTGTCAGTCACTGTGGGATAACACGAAGGTTTGTGATTTTCTTTTTCATCCACAAGACACATCAGGAGGAGGCGGAGCTTCTGAGGCCATCGCCTGCTGCAGTGCCTGCTGGGAGCTCCGCCTCCTCTCATTCCTCCATCAGTCCCCCGCCCGTCTCCCCCCTGATCCTCCCCCAGAGAGACGCATATGAATCCAGATGAATTGTGGGAAGAAATCCAGGATGCTGTGGTGTCTGGTAATAAAGTCTGTGAAGTTACAGGATAATGATCAGCCAGGACAGATATGACAGACACAAAAGACGTTAGAGACGAGAGAGACACGGGAAACGTGAGAGACACAAGAAAGCTCGAGAGACAGGAGAAATATGAGAGATGAGAAAGAAGTGAGAAACATGAGAGACACGAGAGACGGGGGAGACATGAGAAACGTGAGAGACACAAGAGACGTGAGAGACACGAGAGACGGGGGAGACACGAGAGACGGGGAGATGGAAGAGACATGAGAGACACGAGACACGTGAAAGACAGGAGAAATATGAGAGACATAAGAGACATCGAAGACTGAGGTGACACAAGAAACATAAGAAACACAAGAGACCTGAGAGACAGTAGAAACAAGAGAGACATGAGAAACGGGGGAGACACGTAAGACAGGAGAAATGAGAGACTGGAGAGATGGGGAGATAGGAGAGACGTGAGAGACATGAGAAATGTGAGAGACAGGAAACAATGGGGAGATGGGAGTGACACAAGAGACTTGAATGACAGTAGAGACAAGAAATGTGAGAGACACGAGGAAGACATGAGAAACATGAGAGACAAGAGAGACAGGACAAACTTGAGAGACATGACACAGGGGAGATGGGAGAGACATGAGAGAAATGAGACAGGGGAGATGGGAGAGACAGGAGAAACTTGAGGGTGTGAGACTATCTACTAACTATCAATCTTTGATCAGGGCTGTCACAGTCCGGTTGGGTTGTGCGTTGCTATGGTGTCTGTTTATTGTTGGGTTTGTTTTTTATTATAAAAATTAGAGTTCTAAAAATTTAAATTCTGCTTGATGTATAAGACAATCTGTCACTGCTGGACGCCATCTCTGCCTTCCTGACCATCCTCTCAAGTCAAGAACACCAGCGTGGTGATTGTAGACGGAACGAAGGGTGCAGTTGGAGCCATGCTGCTGCCACCATAACACCTTTTTAATCTCTCTTAAACAAACACACACACACACACACACACACACACACACACACACACACACACACACACACACACACACACACACACACACACACACACACACACACAGAGCAAATAGATTCCAGCTGCTGAACCTGGCCAACACACAGTGAGATGATGTCAGAGGAGGAAGACATGTTATTGCTACGTGACCACCGGAGGAGGAGTCTTTGACATTGTCATCATGAGTCGAACAGGATGTCATGTGACCAGCATCTGACGGGACTCACCTTGGCAGCAGACCCGTCTCTCTCCTCCATCACTGCCTTCATCTCCTGAGCAGTGATGTCACTTCGCCGCTGCCTTGCCAACTGCAGGCGTTGAACCAGAGCTGCACCAAAGTGTTGGACCTCCTGGACAGAGTCAGCGCCACAGATGCACTGAAGCAGCTCATCCACTTCCTGCACACGTGAGATCTGATCAGATACTCAATCAACAACAGTCACTTGTCGCCATGTGGACAAGGTAACAGTATTTACCAGGTCCTCGTGTCCGGGGGTCCTCGTGTCCCACCTGCAGACGGATGAAGAGAATGTGTCGGTCATCACATTGATCACAGATGTTAGCTTAGCATGTCAGGTTAGCAAATATGTTTAGAGATCAATCTGGATAGAGTCACAGACAGGCCAGTCACATGTGTGACCTGATGTGCTGCCATGACCTCACAAATGATCATACTATGGTTGTTGATGATTATTTGCGATAAAAGCGGTGAATGACCCAGAAATATGAACCAGATCTTTCTGGAAACAAACACATTTATCAGATTTTTTACCTTCCCGAACTGCCCTGCAGGACCCCCTAGGGTCCTTGGACCTCACCTTTAGAAGCCCTTTCCTCGTTTGCTGGCCACAGGCCTGACGGCCAACACGATGGCAGAAACGAATGGCTCGCCACCTCCTCCTGGGATGCTCTTTTCATTTAGCCGGCCGCTGTTTTGCTGTAATAAACTGTAATAAGGTGGCCGAGGCGGCAGCGCGGCGGCGGCGGCGCTCTGGAGGGACCAGCAGGTAATGAAAGACCAGCCGCCTCCAATAAAGCTCCTCTAACACCCTGCTTACAGTCCACGCAGCCCAGCTCAGCTCGCCCGCTCCACCGCCATCATTAACACTCCCACACACCTGCCTGAACCACCGCCATCGGCGAGATCAAGTGATCCCAGCAACAATTTAACCCTCATTTTGGAAAAGTTGACACATCAGTATGAAAGTTTGTGATGTTTCTGATCAAAGTTACAAAAAGAAAAAAAAGGAAACGTGTGTCTTCTGCCTCTGCCTCCTTCCCTTCACGTTGTTGTTTATTGGGACCTTCAGTAGGAAATGAGTTTAAATATCTCATTTATGTAAAATCGTCATGTTTGATGCAGGAAAACAAACATTCATATTATTCACACACACATTTACACAGGTATTACAGGCCGCCTCTTCAATTAGGAAAACACACACATACACACACACACACACACACACACGCTCCTGACAGATGGAACATGCTCGTCCATATTCAGACCCTCATCAGAAGGATTGTGGCCTCCATATCAATTACCCTCCTGGGGGGTGGGGGTGGGGGGGTGTCTAATCTCTAATTAGATTTCCTCCTCAAAGAGAACAAGAGCTTGTTTCACAGCTTTTAAACAAGAATAATGAAGAGGAGAGGAAACAAGGAAAGGAGGAAAGGAAACAAGGAGGGGAGCTTAAACTTGTCAATCAAACTGACTTTGGTGATCGTCCTCAGCAGGGGGAGGAGCCTCCATGTATTTTCAAACTTTCAGCTCCTCAAATAAAGTGACATCATCATCGAGCAACATCTGGCAGCGGCAGTCAGATCTGATGTCACAAGATCACATGCACCACTCGACAAATGTGTCTCGGGTCCCAGTAGGAGGGAGACTCAGTAACATCAGCGACAATAAACTCTCATCATCCCCGAAGAGTAGTTTCATCAAACAAATGCTGTATGAGGTCATACTGCTAGGGGTGGAGCCATGACATGAAATGTGACTACGAACCAGCTACCTTTAGAAAGGCTGAGAGGCCTAGATGGCTCAGGTTATTGTGTGTGTGCATGTGTGTGTGTGTGTGTGTGTGTGTGTGTGCGTGTGTCTGTGCATACTCAGCAGCCCGTTGCAGGTGAGAGACACGAAGCAGAGCCTCATCTCGTTCCTCATTGGCCAGCAGGAGTCGTGACATCACAGACTGATCTCTGTCTTTCTGAGCAGACAAGACCTCGTCCAGCACCGCTGAGGAGATTGGAGATAAAGAGATGAAGCAGGACATACTCCCCCTTCACCTGCAGGCTCCCCCCTTCATCCTCACCTGCTTGTCTTTCCCAGCTTAGGGCCTCCTTGCGCTCTTCCCACAGTGTCTGCTCCACCTCTGCCTTCAGTAGCTCCTCCTCCTTGTGGATCAGCTGTTGGTGCAGCTAAAGGAGACAGGCCGTGAGATGTTTGTTTCTATGAGGATAGCACTCAGGTGAGCCCCTAACTTTTACCTTGGTGTTGATGTCTCTCAAGGCATCCAGCTCCTTCAGTAACAGCGATACATTCTTGTCACACTCAGCGGGCCGACCTGGAGCCCAGGCATCCTGGCGGCTGCGGGCACAGACTCAGAGTGAAGCTTCACATTTATACAGATCAGATATTTATGTATATCGAATGTGGAAGAGGGCAGCCCGGTGGAGCAGTGGTCCTCCCTGTGGCCCCCCAGCAAGAAGGTTGTGGGTGGAGCCCCGGCTGCAGCACGGGGTCTTTCTGGGTGAGTCTCCATGTTCTCCCTGTTCCTGCTGGGTTCTCTCTGGTACTCCAGCTTCCTCCACAGTCCAAAGACATCAAGAGGGACCAGGTTAATCCAGACTCTAAATTGACCGTAGGCGTGGCTGGGAGAGCCAATGGTTGTGTGTCTCTATGTGTTGGCCCTGCCATGGACTGGTGACCTGTCCAGGGGGAAGGCTGCTGGGATAGGCTCCACCCCCACCACCCTCAACAGGAGAAGAGGGAGAACATGGAGGGAGGGAGGGATAATGGAAATGTGGTCGATGGGATGAACATGTGGTCATCATGTGATTTTCTATGTCACGTTATGACATGAACTCATCTCACAAAACTAAATCAGTTTGAAAAAGTTTCTGACAATTGAGTTTTTTCAAGATCTGTTTTTGTGTGACACCTGTGTTAAACGGTAATAGTAGTTTTTGACAGTAATGTTACCATCACAAACCAGTCAAAAGTAACCCCAATGCTAGTGGCTAGCACTGTTCCACAAGCAGAACTTTGGACCTTTACTGTTGTCCACTGATCAGATATGGGCTCATGCAAACCAGCTCAGGTCAACTGACACACCTGTTCCCACTGACAGAATGCAGGTTGCCTTTCTATTTTTAAGGCATCACATTGACACAAGTGTGCCACAAAACAGAGTAGAGCAGGAAGCAGCATGGAGGACACTGACGGTGTTTCCATGGTTCCAACTGTATATTTTTAGCTCTGGTCTTTTTTTGATCTGATTTCCACCTGTACGTCATTAGAGAACGTACATCAGACTACCATGGCAGACGCAAACAAAAAATTATAATGTTCACCCAAGTTTTGTGCTTACATCAATGTCGAGCAAGACCTGTGTCTACTGCTGGGTCATGTGACCTGGGAGTGAATGCCAATTAAGCACAACAGCCAGATGATCTTGGGTGAGGGAGTTTTCGGGGCAGTGTGGGATGTTGATGTTGTTGTGGTATCTACTTGGACCCCAATGATTACCAGTTGCTTGCTACGACCTGGAGGTCTGTGACTTGTAAACAAAAAAGTTCATTGGTAAAAGGAGAAAATCTGCTGGAAAGTCCTTCAGGAGCACCCAAAATGGCGTGAAAATATTTGTAAGATCACATGATCTAATGAACTTTGAGTGTTCCAGGTGACCACACATCAACATGGCCTGTCCTGTCCAACTCAAACTGTTTGACATGCTGGGATCAATTAAATCATCTAATACAAAAAGAACTGTATCTGACAACTCCTTGTGGACCAACGAAGATGAACACGTCATGAGGATTAGGTCAGCTGAGAGCCAGCTGGGCTTGTGATTGGTCAGCTGTCCAGGGAGGGGTTGACCTGCATGCCGTCAGGTCAGATGTTTTAACCTCAAATGATCAGACGTGAAATAGCAAGATGAAGGCGGCAGTTTAATAAGCAGCACTGGCTGCTTGCCTGTAATTCTCTCATATCACCTTAAAGGTCAGGCTGCTTCTTAGCGTAATAAAGCGAGTAAATATGGCTGACACTGTTTCTGCCATCACACTTCATAATATCAGCTGCCTCTAATCAACCTGCGATTGCCTTTACTCGCCTTCTATTTCCGTCTTTGTTGCTGCTGTTAATCAAATCAAAGCTAAATCTAATAGGTCACATTGATACAGACTTGCAAGTCGCAGGTCTAAAAAGGACATAGATGGCAAAAACACAAGAGCTGATCGAAATAAGGATGAAATTTAATCACATTTTTAATAATTCTATGACATCTGGAACTATACGTGTTTATGTCTTCATCCTGCAACAATGACGGGATGAATAATTCTTAGTAATCAGAAGAAAAGGGAATGACACCATCTTGAAAGTATTACTGTTAACAGGAGGTCTGATCCAGCATCTCACCTGTTGCTGGGGCTGCAACAATGCCCTTGGAGTGGTGGACTTTCAGGACCTTGCGATGGCATGCCTCCATTGGAGCCGTTGACTGACCTCTCTGCATGGGGAGAGCAGCCTCGGCTTGGTATAAGCTCCACCTCCATCTCCCCTCCACCTCCAGGAGGCTGAGTGGACAATTTGGACCAAGACCTCCACTGACAGAGAGGAGCAACAGGAGTTGCAGACCTCTTGTGGGACAGCGGAAAGGTGGAGCAGGGTTTCAGAGCCTCCTGGAGGGGTCGAGGGACTAAGAGA
This sequence comes from Aulostomus chinensis, assembly GCF_037954235.1. Classification (NCBI taxonomy): domain Eukaryota; kingdom Metazoa; phylum Chordata; class Actinopteri; order Syngnathiformes; family Aulostomidae; genus Aulostomus; species Aulostomus chinensis. Next base: position 27,005,735 of record NC_141336.1, read on the forward strand.
CAAAGAGAGGAACAAGAATCAGCCTGGTTCTGAATTTGTTAAGTCCTATAAATGATATTACTAATGATTCTGATCAGAATTAAACATGAGCCTCAAACTGGATCAGACTCACTGGATTATAACTCTTGGACTTTGTCCAGACTACAGACACTGTCACTCCCTGATCCAGACTACAGACACGTACTCCTGCTGACCCTGAATAGGATAGACAGGTGGTGGAAGAGTTATCCAGAGCTCCAGTAGCTCTTGAATGGCGGAGCCACACATCCTCTTCGTCACATGTCCAGGCTCAGTGCTCACTCAGGTATTGTGTTGTATATTGTACACTGTCGTAACATGGGACTCGTAAAAACTGGTTCAGTATTCAGTACTTTTCCTGGATTGGGTGAACCTGGAAGGTCATTTTTCAAGTCCACCAACCTTTTGTGAACACAGAGGTTTGTGACTTTGAAAGCTTCCTTGTGGTACAATCATCTCTCTCTTTACTCAGGTGTATAACAATGAAGGCTCACCTGTGTACTAAATAATCTATTTGAGGAGTAAACGGATCTCACCTTGAGGCAAGTTGGGGCTGTCCAGCTTCAGTCTGGTACTGGATCTGTCAATCAAAACAACAACAACAACAAAAATTCACCTGAAACCAGCAATCCCAGTCAGCCACCAGGTTTCCCCTGAGGACACTTAGTTAATTTATTGAGGAAAGAGCATGCAATTTAACATTAATTATTCACACTGAATAAAATGATGTGTGCATCAGATTCAGTCGAAAGCTAATTTCTATCTGCAGTCCTTCAACACTCAACATCTTAAAATACTAGGCCCCAAGACACAGGACAAATATCAAGAAAGAAAAAAAAACAGTACAAAAGGCATGACATATTCAAAGGGAGCAGCACTGGACTGTTCACGTGCACATTCATCCTCCCACATCAGGATTCTCTGGACAACCTTTAAATTGGAAGCATCTGTGTCTCTTTTTGATTCGAATTTTTGTGGTTTCACGTGATAAAATTATAATAATGACAATATAAGAAAAATAAGTAATCAGTTCTCCCCAGGGCAGCCCGGTGGAGCAGTGGTCCTCACTGTGGCCCCCAAGCAAGAAGGTTGTGGGTGGAGCCCCGGCTGCAGCACGGGGTCTTTCTGGGTGAGTCTCCATGTTCTCCCTGTTCCTGCTGGGTTCTCTCTGGTACTCCAGCTTCCTCCACAGTCCAAAGACATCAAGAGGGGACCAGGTTAATCCAGACTCTAAATTGACCGTAGGCGTGGCTGGGAGAGCCAATGGTTGTCTGTCTCTATGTGTTGGCCCTGCCATGGACTGGTGACCTGTCCAGGGGGAAGGCTGCTGGGATAGGCTCCACCCCCACCACCCTGAACAGGAGGAGAGGGGGAACATGGAGGGATGGATGGGTGAAGGGATGATGGAGGGGTGGATGGATGATGGATGGATGGATGATGGAGGGATGGATGGATGAATGAATAGATGGATGAATGAATGAATGAATGAATGGTGATGTGAATAGCCTGTCTGACCACAGAGAATCCCTCTCAGCCTCCCACCACGCTTCACTCACAGCCATCAGGCAGACGGTACAAAGTTCCACTGGCCTGGAAAAACATCTATTAGAAATGTAATTTTCACCAGACCCTGTTAATTTGTCTGTAACATTTAAAATGGTAATGACCAAAAGAACAAGATCCTGAATACAAGCGGCCGAAATGAGTTTCCTCCTCAGGGAGGCTGGGCTCTCCCTTAGAGACAGGGTGAGAAGCTCAGTCCTTCATGAGGGACTCAGAGTAGAGCTGCTGCTCCTCCAGGTAGAGGAGTCAGTGGAGGTGGTTCAGGTATCTGGTGAGGACGCCTCCCTCAGGAGTTGTTCCAGACTTGTCTGACTAGGAGGAGGCCTCGGGGCCGACCCAGGACAAACTGGAGGGATTATATCTCTGGGCTGGCCTGGGAACGCCTCAGGATTACCCCAGAAGAGCTGGTGGACGTGGCTGGGAGAGGACAGTCTGGGCTTCCTTGCTGAGGCTGCTGCCCCCACGACCCGGACCCACCGGATAAGAGGAGGACAATGAAATAAGATGAGACATTTAAAATGCGTGTGAATAGTGTGTAGTGAGCCTTGTCTGTAACTGCCGGGAAAAACAATAGTCTATCTATCTATTTATCTATGAAGAGCTCTGGTATCTGAAGCAGTATAAATACCAGCAGATGTGTGTTTGAATCCGATCAGAACTGAAATGTGGGCCAGTACATCTCTTCTCCTAACTTGGCACATGATCAGTCAAAGAGGTTTGCATTTGCTGAGGACATTTCCCCAAAAGAACCTGCAGGGAAGCTGGGACAAGCAAAAATGACAAAATAACTCAAGAACTGGCCAAACTGACAGAGCATGGGGAGACTACCAGCCTAAATAGCACTGCATTCATCGGGAGCGTACGTATCTGTTACACCTCCGACCACCCCAGAGCAGGAGGACGTGGCTTCAGATGAGGGAGTGGCCTTGAACGATCTTTGACCTCCCTTATCCTGTAATAACTGTAGTCAGGTTGCCACCTCCAGGGGGGGCAACAGAATGTCAATAACCATCTACCTGTCAGTGTTGCTGAGCTGTTGTCTACCAGGTGATGGCAGACGCTGTCGTAGCTCCTCATTCACTCTGGGATTAGCTGCAAGACGACATGGGGGACATTAATTAACAATGTACAACAAAAAAGAAGAAGAGAAAACAACCATCAATGACTGACAATGTAATGGAAGCAGATGCAGAACCTTGTTAATGCTGCTGAATCAAGACACACGCAGTCACTGTGTATCAGTATTGGAATGATGTGTGTGCGAAAGAGAGAGAGAGAGGGGGGGAGACAGAAAGAGAGAGAGAGAGAGATCAGACAGGTCAAAGGAGCCAAACAGCTCCTCTTTGACATGATTTGAGGACACCGTCCTTCATTTTGAGGATAGTGTTTGAAAGTTTATCTCCTGGATGGTCAGAGACACTGAACATTCTGCAGTTGTTAAAGTTGGAGATTGAAGGAGGACGAAGGTTTAAATGTGACATGCCTTCGATCAGAGTCTGGCTGGACTGGGTCCAGGTCCAGATGCTGGAGAAACTCTAGCGCAATTGCTCACTTGGAAACTTTTCTCATTGACGTGTGTCCTCTATCTTCGTTTGAGATCTTCTTGTGGACTCAGAGCTAATTGAGCGCGGCGCCGCTTCTTATTATTCATGTACAATTACAGATGTGATAATGTGCTTAAATCCTTCTAAATGACCGTTCATGCCTCGCGCTCGCTTTGAAGTCTCGTCAAAGATGGAAAAATCTGCAGAAAAAAGGGAAAATGCAAAGGCCAATCAGGGGACCAATCTTACTTACCCAATGAGGAGAGGCACGGCCCCTCCCCTGCCTCCCCTCCTGTAATATAAACTAAAGTCCATTAATTTTTTAAGCTGTATTTAATACATTTCGAGCGCTGAGCGCCGAGCAGAAACTTCGCCGTGCCGAGTTTTCCAGCTGACTCCATGAATATTAATGACGGTGTCGGCCTGATTAAATGAGCTTCAGCTCAAATCCAACACAATCCGGCTCTGATCTGCCCCGCCGCGCCGCCGCCGCCACCACTCGCATGAATTTAGATACCAACATTAAGCTGCAGAGAGCTGCAACTTAAAGAACACGCACGCACACACACAATCACACACACAATCACACACACACAGAAACAATAAACAGTGACACTGCAGCAGCAACTCTGATTCATCGATCCGCAAAAGGTGATCAACAATTCAGTTAATCAATGAGAAAATACATAAACAGCTAATTAGGGTGTACACACACGGATAGATAGAGATAAGAAGATGAACGACAGACAGAGAGATAAGAAGATGAAAGACAGACAGAGAGATAAGAAGATGAAAGACAGATAGAGAGATAAGAAGATGAAAGATAGACAGAGAGATAAGAAGATGAAAGACAGAGAGATAAGAAGATGAAAGACAGATAGAGATAAGAAGATGATAGACAGATAGAGATAAGAAGATGAAAGACAGACAGATAGATAAGAAGATGAAAGACAGACAAAGAGATAAGAAGATGAAAGACTGACAGAGAGATAAGTAGATGATAGACAGATAGATAGATGGATAAATGATAGTTAGATAGATGGATGGATGGATTGATAGATAGATGGATGGATGATAGATAGATGGATAGAAAGATAGATGGAAAGATGATGGATGGATAGATAGATAGATGGATAGATGATAGATAGATAGATAGATGACAGTTAGATAGATGGATGATAGATAGATAGATGGATAGATGATGGATGGATAGATAGATAGATGATAGATAGATGGATGGACATATAGATAGATGGATAAAAAGATAGATGGATAGATGATAGATAGATGGATAGATAGATGGATGGATAGATAGATAGATGGATAGATGATAGATAGATAGATATAGATAGATGGATAGATAAATGATGGATGGATAGACAGACAGATAGAAAGATGATAGATGATAGATGGATCGATGATGGATGGATAGACAGATAGATGGATAGATAGATGATAGATAGATAGATGGATAGATGATGGATGGATAGATAGATGATAGATAGATGGATGGACATATAGATAGATGGATAGATAGATGATAGATAGATGGATAGATAGATAGATAGATGATGGATGGACAGATGATGGATGATAGACAGATAGATGATAGATGAAAGATGGATGGATAGATAGATAGATGGATAGATGAAAGATAGATGATGGATGGATAGATAGATGATAGATAGATAGATGATAGATAGATAGATAGATGGATGATAGTTAGATAGATGGATGGATAGATAGATAGATGATGGATGGATAGATAGATGATGGATGGATAGATAGATAGATGGATCGATGATGGATGGATGGATAGAAAGATGGATACATGATGAATGGATAGATAGATACATAGATGATGGATAGATAGATAGATAGATGGATCGATGATAGATAGATAGATAGATGATAGATAGATAGATGATGGATGGAAAGATAGATAGATAGATGGATGGATAAATGATGGATAGATAGATAAGATGGATAGATAGATAGATAGATGATAGATAGATGATAGATAGATAGAAAGATGATATATAGATAGATGATAGATAGATGATATATAGATAGATGATAGATAGATGATAGATAGATAGATGATGGATGGATAGATAGATAGATGGATAGATGATAGATAGATAAATGGATAGATAGATACATGGATGAGAGATAGATGATAGACAGATGATAGATGAATGACAGATAGATGATAGATAGATAGATGGATGATAGATAGATGATAGATAGATAGATGGATGATAGTTAGATAGATGATAGATAGATAGATGATAGATACATAGATAGATAGATAGATGATAGATAGATAGATGGATGATAGTTAGATTGATGATAGATGGAAAGATGGATGATAGATAGATGATAGATAGATAGATGGATGATAGTTAGATAGATGATAGATAGATAGATGATAGATACATAGATAGATAGATAGATGATAGATAGATAGATGATGGATAGATGATAGATAGATGGATGGATAGATAGATAGATAGATAGATGGATGATAGTTAGATAGATGGATAGATAGAAAGATAGATGATAGATAGATAGATGGATGATAGTTAGATAGATGATAGATAGATAGATAGATGATTGATAGATGATAGATAGATGATAGATAGATGATGGATAGATGATAGAAAAATGGATGGATAGATAGATAGGTGATAGATAGATAGATGGCTGATAGATAGATAGATGATAGATAGATAGATGATAGATAGATGATGGATAGATGATAGATAGATGGATGGATAGATAGATAGATAGATGGATAGATTTTGGATCGATTGACAGATAGATAGATAGATAGATGATAGTTAGACAGATGGATGATAGATAGATAGATAGATGATAGATAGATGGATGATAGTTGGATGGATGGATAGATAGATAGATGATAGATAGATGGATAGATGATACATAGATAGATGGATAGATAGATAGATGGATAGATGATGGATGGATAGAGATTGATGGATAGATGATAGATAGATAAATGGATAGATGATCGATAGATAGATGGATGATAGATAGATGAAAGATAGATATATAGATAGATGGATGATAGATTGATGATAGATGGATGAATGGATGATAGATAGATGATAGATAGATAGATGGATGATAGTTAGATAGATGATAGATAGATAGATGATAGATAAATAGATAGATAGATAGATGATAGATAGATAGATGATAGATAGATGATGGATAGATAGATATAGATGATAGATAGATAGATGATAGATAGATAGATGATAGATGGATAGATAGATGATAGATAGATGATGGATAGATGATAGATAGATGGATGGATAGATAGATGGATAGATTTTGGATCGATTGACAGATAGATAGATAGATGATAGTTAGACAGATGGATGGATAGATGGAGAACCCAAAAAATCTAGATAGATAGATAGACAGATGGATACACGATGGATGGATAGATTGATGGATAGATAGATGGATGATAGATAGATGGATGATAGTTTGATAGATAGATGATAGATAGATGATAGATAGATAGATAGATGATAGATAGATGGATAGATGATGGAAGGATAGATAGAAGGATAGATAGATGGATGATAGTTAGATGGATGGATGGAGAGATAGATGAATGATACACAGATGGATGGATAGATAGATAGATGGATAGATGATAGATAGATGATGGATGGGTAGATGGATGGATAGATAGATGATAGATAGATGATAGATAGATGATGGATGGATAGATAGATGATGGATGGATAGATAGATGGATAGATAGATAGATGGATAGATGATAGATAGATAAATGGATAGATGAGAGATAGATAGATGGATAGATAGATACATGGATGATAGATAGATGATAGACAGATGATAGATAGATGAATGACAGATAGATGATAGATAGATAGATGGATGATAGATAGATGATAGATAGATGATGGATAGATGACAGATAGATGGATGGATAGATAGATGATGGATAGATAGATGATAGATCCATAGATAGATAGATAGATGATAGATAGATAGATGATGGATAGATGACAGATAGATGGATGGATAGATAGATAGATAGATAGATACATGGATGATAGTTAGATAGATGATAGATAGATAGATGATAGATAGATAGATGATGGATAGATGATGGATAGATGATAGATAAATGGATGGATAGATAGATAGGTGATAGATAGATAGATGGATGATAGATAGATAGATGGATAGATAGATACATGGATGATAGATAGATGATAGACAGATGATAGATAGGTGAATGACAGATAGATGATAGATAGATAGATGGATGATAGATAGATGATAGATAGATGATAGATGGATAGATGGATGATAGTTAGATAGATGATGGATAGATAGATGATAGATCCATAGATAGATAGATAGATGATAGATAGATAGATGATGGATAGATGACAGATGATAGATAGATGATAGATAGATGATGGATAGATGATAGATAAATGGATGGATAGATAGATAGGTGATAGATAGATAGATGGATGATAGATAGATAGATGATAGATAGATGATGGTTAGATGATAGATAGATAGATGATGGATAGATGATAGATAGATAGATACATGGATTATAGTTAGATAGATGATAGATAGATAGATGATAGATAGATAGATAGATGATAGATAGATGATAGATAGATGATGGATAGATGATAGATAAATGGATGGATAGATAGATAGGTGATAGATAGATAGATGGATGATAGATAGATAGATGATAGATAGATGATGGTTAGATGATAGATAGATAGATGATGGATAGATGATAGATAGATGGATGGATGGATGATAGATAGATGATAGATAGATAGATGGATGATAGTTAGATAGATGATAGATAGATAGATGATAGATACATAGATAGATAGATGATAGATAGATAGATGATAGATAGATGATGGATAGATAGATGATAGATAGATAGATGATAGATAGATAGATAGATGATAGATAGATAGATAGATAGATGGATGATAGATGATAGATAGATAGATAGATAGATAGATGATAGATAGATGATGGATAGATGATAGATAGATGGATGGATAGATAGATGGATAGATTTTGGATCGATTGACAGATAGATAGATAGATGATAGTTAGACAGATGGATGGATAGATGGAGAACCCAAAAAATTTAGATAGATAGATAGATAGATGGATACATGATGGATGGATAGATTGATAGATAGATGATGGATGGATAGATGGAAGGATAGATGGATGGATAGATAGATGGATGGAGAGATAGATGAATGATAGTTAGATCGATGGATGGATACATAGATAGATGGATAGATGATAGATAGATGGATAGATGATAGATAGATAGATGATAGATGGATGGATGATATAGATGGATAGATGGATGGACAGATAGATAGATGGATAGACAGATAGATGGATAGACAGATAGACAGATGGCTAGATAGATAGAGAGATGGATACATAGATGATGGATGGCTAGATAGATGATGGATGGATAGATAGATAGATAGATGGATAGATAGATAGATGATGGATGGATAGATAGATGATGGATGGACACATAGATGGATCGCTGATGGATGGATAGATAGATAGATGGATCGATGATGGATGGATAGATAGATAGATGGATAGACGATGATGGATAGATAGATAGATGATAGGTAGATGGATAGATGATGGATGGATAGATAGATGGATAGATAGATGATAGATAGATAGATAGATGATAGATAGATGGATAGATGATAGATAGATAGATGGATGGATAGATAGATGATAGATAGATGATGGATGGATAGATAGATGATGGATGGATAGATAGATAGATGGATTGATGATGGATGGATAGATAGAGAGATGGATACATGATGAATGGATAGATAGATAGATAGATGATAGTTAGATAGATGGATGGATAGATAGATAATAGTTAGATAGATGGATGATAGATGGATGGATAGATAGATAGATAGATGATAGATAGATGGATAGATAGAGAGATGGATGATAGATGATAGATAGATGATAGATGACAGATAGATAGATGGATGGATAGATAGATGGATGATAGTTAGATAGATGATAGATAGATAGATGATAGATAGATAGATAGATGATAGATAGATGATGGATAGATGATAGATAGATAAATGGATGGATAGATAGACGGATGATAGATAGATGATAGATAGATGATAGATAGATGATGGATAGATGATAGATAGATGGATGGATAGATAGATAGATAGATAGATAGATTGATAGATGGATGATAGATAGATGATAGATAGATAGATGATAGATAGATGATGGATAGATGATAGATAGATGATGGATAGATGATAGATGGATGGATAGATAGATAGATAGATAGATGGATGATAGATAGATAGATCCATAGATGATAGTTAGGTAGATGATAGATAGATAGATAGATAGATAGATAGATAGACATAGATAGAAGATGGATAGATGATAGATAGATGGATGGATAGATAGATAGATAGATGGATAGATGTTGGATGGATTGACAGATAGATAGATAGATGATAGTTAGATAGATGGATGGATAGATAGATAGATGGATATGTGTTGGATGGATTGACAGATAGATAGATAGATGATAGATAGATGATAGTTAGATAGATGGATGGATAGATAGATAGATAGATGGACAGATGTTGGATGGATTGACAGACAGATAAATAGATGATAGTTAGATAGATGGATGGATAGATAGATAGATGGATAGGTGTTGGATGGATTGACAGATAGATAGATAGATGATAGATAGATGATAGTTAGATAGATGGATGGATAGATAGATAGATAGATGGACAGGTGTTGGATGGATTGACAGACAGATAAATAGATGATAGATAGATCGATGGATAGGTTTTGGATGGATTGATAGATAGATAGATAGATGATCGATAGATCGATGGATAGATGGAGAACCCAAAAAATCTGCTTCAGCATCACCTTTCAATCCAGCATTTATTTATTATTGATTGTTTATTTCTGATAGATTTCAGAAGTAACATGAGAAAGTTAAAATAAAAATAATGAAATTTCCGTCAGATTAATTTTTTTTCCACAGAAAGAAAACAACATTTCTGAGGTTTAAAATGACAAACCAGTTTAATCTGACAGAGAAAAGCAGATGTTGATGCATCAAAGTTCACTGCAACCCTGGTACGTGAACCTGGCACACAGCAGAACACCTATATGGACTCAATTTTATAGAGCGCTTTTCTACCTTCGCGGCACTCAAAGCTCTTTACAGTGTCGTCTCATTCACACACACTCACACACTGATGGTGGAGGCTGCCATGCAAGGCGCCAACCTGCTCATCAGGAGCAATTAGGGGTTCAGTATCTTGCTCAAGGACACTTCGACATGGTCACCGGGGTCGGGGATCGAATCAGTGACCCTTTGGTTGCTAGACGGCCACTCTCCCCCTGAGCCATGCCGCCCACAACACCTGACTGTTGATTCTCCCTCTAGGCTCACGCACCCACACAAGCTACTGCAATCTGACCAAACAGACTCGTCTTCAGGCCACCCTGATCTACAACACAAAGACATTGTGTGTGTGTGTGTGTGTGTGTGTGTGTGTGTGTGTGTGTGTGTGTGTGGACCACCCACTCTGCAGATTAAAGACAGTTCACACGACCGTCTCCTCCCTCTCTCGTCATTCATTCACTGCCATTGTCTCCTTCTTCTCATGAATCTACTGAGAGGATAGAATATCTCCAGCGCCCCCTACAGGGTCAGACAGGGTTAGGTACTGGGCAGCGGAGTGAAATCTGACTAAACATGGTTTCTGTTTCATGATGGCATGTTTGATCATAGCCAGATGATGAACATAAGTTCCTGGAGACTCAACACTCTGATCATCAGCATTAATTCACCAGAGCAATGAATCAACCCAGAACACCCTGATCTTCTCTCAGACACACAGACCTGGGGAACCATGTTCCCAGTGTGTCACAATCTCTCACCAATGGGATCATTTGAATTTAAATTTGAGTTATTTTCAGATGCAAACCTTTTATTCACACATTAATTATAAAACCACAACCAGAGGCACTAGCCACAAAGAAAACAGATACATGATTTAATATCAACAAACCAAGGCGGCCCGGTGGAGCAGTGGTCCTCACTGTGGCCCCCCAGCAAGAAGGTTGAGGGTGGAGCCCCGGCTGCAGCACGGGGTCTTTCTGGGTGAGTCTCGGTACTCCCTGTTCCTGCTGGGTTCTCTCTGGTACTCCAGCTTCCTCCACAGTCCAAAGACATCAAGAGGGACCAGGTTAATCCAGACTCTAAATTGACCGTAGGCGTGGCTGGGAGAGCCAATGGTTGTCTGTCTCTATGTGTTGGCCCTGCCATGGACTGGTGACCTGTCCAGGGTGAGGCTGCTGGGATAGGCTCCAGCTCCACCACCCTGAACAGGATAAGAGGGAGAACATGGATGGATGGAACTTCAAGCATGTCAGGTCATCTCTGATGCTGAATGCCGCCAGAATGTTCTTGCATGCCATGATCTTCTGGCATATCAAATCTTGTTTTCCTAACTGGTCACTCAACAGCACATCTCAGCCAAACCAGTAGAAACTTCATATAAAAAACTGAAAATATGAAAATATCTGGGACATAATCTGAAAATATTTTGATAGAAATCCCATCTCCTGCCATCACGGGTTAGGGGTCACATCCTAAAGAAACTAAGAATTTTTAGTATTTTTGTATTCCTGCTCTGTCCCCAAAATTGTTCATGGACTTGCCCCCCATGTGGAGGCTGATACCAGCTAAACACAAGACTGACACATCCATGTAGGCAACTTATTAGACCAAAGGAATCCACTTCCACAATGTCCGTTTGCAAACGTAATCAAACGTGATTTATTTACACTACGACATATTCAAACAATGCATGGTTTCACGAAAATATTAAGTGCAAAACAATGCTACCTGTACAAATTATCCCACAATGATGGAACGACCTGACAGTCAAAACTAGTAGGCAGGCAGACAGATAACCAATTTCCTCCACACACACACACACACACACACACACACACACACACACACACACACACACACACACACACACACAGGTTGAACCACCTACTGGGCAACATGGGTTATGCAACCCTCAGAGGCATAATACTGAAGCATGAAAAATGCAGAATGCACACCAAGAGAAATGTAAACAAACAAGAAATGCAATATCAAATATGGCACTGACAAGGCTAACTAGTTTAGCAAGGAAGCTAATATTTAAACTAGGCTGTCCTAGCTTCCTTTAGCTTGCTCACATATGTCATGCTCGAATGATAATATCAGTCGAGTGTGACAGAGACAACGAGGCACGTCATGGGAAATGGAAACTTCTTAAATTATTTTTTATTTCACAAACTAGTTATCATAAACTTACATTTGAGGCAAACTGCTCAGTTTTAGTATGCAATTGGCTTTTCAGTATCGTACACTACTTCCCTTTCACCCTGGGGTCACTGTGGAGCGACATGAGAGGAGTCGGAGCACCCTCTACTGGATACAAAAGGACATAATTCCTAAGAAAAAAAACCACCATATTAACGAGTTTTACAACTGAAAATGACGTGTTAAATCTGTGTCGATTGGCCAACTTTTGGCTGAATACCAATTTTGCATGATGGCTATAACTGTCAGGCCCTAAAAATGACCAAGATATAATGCCATTTTTTTTTCCAATGGCCCCCAGTCGTTTTAAAAGTGCTCCCATTTTTTAGACCATGGGGACCAAAATTGCTCCAAAAATATTTTCTGAATTTCATACCCTGGTAGCTAGTTGGTGTTATTGTTTGCCATCTTTCTCCATCCAGCCTGTTCACATCCCCGTCTGTGCGTCATTCACTCTCTCCTTTCTCTAGCTCTCTTTATCTCTCAACTTCTCTGTCTTTTGTCCATTATCATCTTTTCTCTGTCCTTTTCCTGTCTCACTCTCCCTCCTTTCACATTCCTCTCTTTTGTCTCTTCTCCATCTTTGACTCCATCCCTGTCTTCTGTCTCTCCCTCCTTTCTCTCTTTATCTGTCTCTCTCTTGCCTTCTGTATATCTGTCTTTCTCCATTATCTGGCTTTGTCTCTGTCCCTGTCCTCCATCTCTCTCCCCCTCCAGCAGGTCAAAGCAGACGTCCGTCCCCACTGATCCTGGATCTGCTCCACCTTCCTGCTGGTAATGAGGGTTTTCATCTCTGCTGTCTCAGATGTGCTTGCTGATGGAGAATTGTTGGGTGGAGGTTCATAGAAGGAGGGAGGTTCTCCACCTGCTCTACTAGGAGGGAGGTTCTCCACCTGCTCTACTAAGAGGGAGGTTCTACACCTGCTCTGCTAGGAGGGAGGTTCTACACCTGCTCTGCTAGGAGGGAGGTTCTACACCTGCTCTCCTAGGATCCTAGGAGGGAGTAAGACACCTGCTCTACTAGGAGGAAGTAAGACACCTGCTCTACTAGGAGGATGGTTCTACACCTGCTCTGCTAGGAGGGAGGTTCTACACCTGCTCTACTAGGAGGGAGTAAGACACCTGCTCTACTAGGAGGAAGGTTCTCCACCTGCTCTACTAGGAGGAAGAAAGACACCTGCTCTACTAGGAGGAAGAAAGACACCTGCTCTACTAGGAGGAAGTAAGACACCTGCTCTACTAGGAGGAAGTAAGACACCTGCTCTACTAGGAGGATGGTTCTACACCTGCTCTGCTAGGAGGGAGGTTCTACACCTGCTCTACTAGGAGGGAGTAAGACACCTGCTCTACTAGGAGGAAGTAAGACACCTGCTCTACTAGGAGGAAGGTTCTCCACCTGCTCTACTAGGAGGAAGTAAGACACCTGCTCTACTAGGAGGAAGTAAGACACCTGCTCTACTAGGAGGGAGGTTCTACACCTGCTCTGCTAGGAGGGAGGTTCTACATCTGCTCTACAAGGAGGGAGGTTCTCCACCTGCTCTACTAGGAGCGAGGTTCCCCACCTGCTCTACTAGGAGGGAGGTTCGACACCTGCTCTACTAGGAGGAAGGTTCTACACCTGCTCTACAAGGAGGGAGGTTCTCTACCTGCTCTACTTGGAGGGAGGTTCGAGACCTGCTCTACAAGGAGGGAGGTTCTCCACCGGCTCTACAAGGAGGGAGGTTCTCCACCTGCTTTACGAGGAGGGAGGTTCTACACCTGCTCTACAAGGAGGGAGGTTCTCCACCGGCTCTACAAGGAGGGAGGTTCTCCACCGGCTCTACAAGGAGGGAGGTTCTCCACCTGCTTTACTAGGAGGGACGTTCTACACCTGCTCTACAAGGAGGGAGGTTCTCCACCGGCTCTACAAGGTGGGAGGTTCTCCACCGGCTCTACAAGGAGGGAGGTTCTCCACCTGCTCTACTAGGAGGGAGGTTCTACACCTGCTCTGCGAGGAGGGAGGTTCTACATCTGCTCTACAAGGAAGGAGGTTCTACACCTGCTCTTCTAGAACAGAGGCAGCAGGGAACATCCACTGTGATTTTGCACTATACAAATAAAATTGACTTGAGTGAGAGGTGCCCTACAGATGCACCACAATTGATCAATCTCTCCTGTCAGTCAAAAGTACCAAGTTCTGGACCACAGAACCACAAAGCACCACAAACAATAAGGGAACATTCCACATATGCCACCATCAAAGCTCATCTCAAAAATGCATGCCAAGAGGGAATATGGAGAGAAGGTGGAGTCCAAATTCCAGCAAGGAGACCTCAGATGCTCATGATGGGCTAAAAACCATTACGGACAACAAAGCCCTGCCACCCCTCCTCAAGTGCCGTAAGTAAGGAGTTGGTGAATAACCTCAACACTTTCTCTGCACGCTTCAACAACTCCCGTGACCATGTGGCCATTGCACCAAGGAGGGAGAGTGGTGGAATAGGAGGGAACAGGAGACCACTTGTTCTCTACAAACACAATGTCATTCATGCAAGTAAACAGCAGGAAGGCTGCAGGACCAGATGAGATAGCTGGGTGGGTTCTCAAAGTCTGCACTGACCAATTAGCACCAGTGTTCACACATGGCTATCAACCTGTCCCTGGCGCAGTCCATCATCTCCATATGCTTTAAAAGGTCTACCATTGTCCCCATACCCAAAAAGCCTTGACCAGCCAGTCAAAACGACCATCGCCCGGTTGCACTCACCTCTGTGGTGATGAAATATTTTGGGAAGCTGGTCAAGTCCCAAATATGCCCCTCGCTGCCCAACGCCCTGGACCCTCTACAATTTGCATACCGGCCCAATAGATCAACTGAGGATGCCATTGCTCACATACCATACACTGTCCTATCACACCTGGGCAAGAGCAGGGGAGGTGCTGAACTATGCAAGACTGTCATTCATTGATTATAGTTCAGCCTCTAATACCATCCTTCCCTCCACCTTCATCATAAAGCTCAGGAGCCTGGAGCTGAACCACACCCTCTGCAGGTGGATCCTGCACCTTTTGACAGAGAGACTTCAGACACAGCTCACCCCCCCCCCCCCCTCAGAACAGGGCCCACTAGGGTTGTGTACTGTCCCTTCTTCTGTACTCCCCGTACACACACCATTGCGCAGCCACCACAGACTCCAACACCATCATTAAGTTTGCTGACGACACCGTGCTGGTAGGCCTAATCCACAACAGCAATGAAACAGCCTACCTGGAGGAGGTGAGGTGCCTGACTCAGTGGTGTCAGAGAAATCTCCACCTCAAAGTTAGCAAGACCAAAGAAATACTGGTGAACTTTGGGAGGAAGCAGACAGAGGACTACATTCACTTATCCATCAATGGGACCCCTGTGGAGAGGGTGGATACATTCATACACCTTGATGTCCAGATCACCGAAGATCTGACATGGTCTACCCACGTGGACACTGTGGTAAAGAAAGCTACCTGTACCATCTCAGGAGGCTGAAGAGATTCAAAGCATCCAAAATAGTCCCGCAGAGCTTCTACTCCAGCACCATTGAGAGCATACTGACTAGGTGCGTTACCACTATGGAAACACCACCATGTAGGACTGTGAGGCTCTGCAGGAAGTGGTGCGTTCAGCTGAACATACCACAACTCCCTAACCTAAGGGACATACCAATAATAATAAATGGAATTTATAACACACTTTATATCAAACAAATGATCTCAAAGTGCTACATTGCAAAGAAGGGTAAAAACAATGTCAAAATAAAAACAGCTAAAACTGGGGCAGAGCAAGGTTGCATATAGGCCTACTGAATTAAAACAAAACAAAAAAATCGAATTTGTGGTCCAGGCAAATTCTTTTCTAAAAAAGACAGGCTTTTAAGCCTTTAGTAGCAGAATGTACCGCAATTAAAATAAATACATCTACATCAAACGGTGCAAGAACAAGACCTACAAAATCCTGAGACCCCAACCACCCAGACTATGGTAAGTTCTCTTTGCTCCGCTCAGGAAGCAGATACTATCCACCCATCTCTCCACCTGTGACATGAATGCTGACCTCATGGAGTCCAAATGCCACAGTGACATCCAGCAGAGTACTGAATAGATAACTTTCAATCCGTCAGAACTGTCAGAGGTCAAACAGCTGAAATACAACCAGTTCAACTGATGAACAGTAATACAACAGGGTGACAGTGCCGTTGCCATAGAAACTGCTTATCATGGCTTCCCATGATCTCCAGCAGGTTTGATCCTCTGTGTTAACATTCAGCCTCTCAGCCGAACAAAGTCCAACTCTAAATATGCCAACACCCTCCAGACACATTTACACAACAGATTACTGAGGACACGCAGTCCAGCATGTTGGATCCTGCTGATGGCTGTCAGAACACACCTGCCTCCAACCAGTCAACATTCACACCTCATGAACTACACAACTGCGTGTTCAGACCTTCTGTATTGAAGGAACCCTGTGTTTACACCTTTTGTGATGAACATTAATATTGTGAGTGAGTAATAAAACCTCTTAGGCTGTTACTCAGATGGTAAAACATGAATATTCGGATGTTTGGGTGGACAGGGGAGAGGAAACTATCTAGAAAAAAGATGTGTGCATGAGAAAAGTAAGATTTGACAAGTGAGATTTGCACATGAATACTGTTGACACATGAGGATGATTTCTTCTTCTGTTCACTTATCGTCCAGCAGTATAAAGAACAACAGCTCCCCCTGGTGAACAAAGTACCTCATTGCACCTCCAAACCTTCATTTTACACGCTTCATCTGGTCTGTTTCATCTAAACTAAACTGCATTCAGTGAAATTGATCAATCTATTAACTTGTTCATCTCACTTGTGAACCTTTCATTTTGGACATTTGAAGCTGATGTGTGTGATTGTGTTTTTTCTGTCTGTACAGTGTTTATGTATATGTTGTGTCGTAATTTACTTTTGTAGGTGTACATGTGTTATTCTCGTTTACCTGTGTATCTGGGTGTTGTAATCAAAATAAAATAATATTACATTTTAAAGCAGGACGCCTTTCACGACAGCCGAGGTCATCTTACATAATGGAGGTAAAATCCTGGTGAGAGCAGTGGATGAGTTGTCTATGTGTGTGTTGAAGTCTCCCATGAGGATAACAGAGGAGCTCACTTCACACAGACGTTAATAATGATAATTGAATTGATGATTAAATGAGGAAAACATTAGGTGGCTTTGCTGCTCTGTAGATAGTCAAAACGATGATGGGTTTAGGACCTATGTCTTTTAAAGCTAGACATCAAAGGAGGATTGGTGTGGAACAATTACATTGTTGACTTTGATGTCATCATGATGGAGCACAGGAAGACTACACCCTCTGCTGGCAGCACAGAGTTAGCACCCATAGGCATGAAGTCAAGCTTCCTGTCAGACATCAGCTCAGAGTTCAACAGACTCATACGAGTGAGGGATCTTATGTTGAACAGAGACAGTTTTAAATAGTTAAATGGCGCATAGTTGGCAGCTACCTGCTCCTGATAATGAGGCACAGAGCAAACCGCAAGTCAACTCTGATGATCCACGTTGGTGAAAGAAGTTTCAAAGGAGTGTAACTCAGCAGTTTGTAGCTCAGGATGAGGATGGCGCAGAGGCGGCGAGCGGAACGTAATTGGCGGTTGTACACGTTGTGTTATTGTTTACCTGTGTACCTGTACATGTTGTGTTATTGTTTACCTGTGTACCTGTACATGTTGTGTTATTGTTTACCTGTACATGTTGTATTATTGTTTACCTGTGTACCTGTACATGTTGTGTTACTGTTTACCTGTGTACCTGTACATATGTTGTTTACCTGTGTACCTGTACATGTTGTGTTATTGTTTACCTGTGTACCTGTACATGTTGTATTATTGTTTACCTGTGTACCTGTACATGTTGTGTTATTGTTTACCTGTGTACATGTCCACCAGAGAATCTTGCAGCTCTTTGCTCATCATCCATGTTGACAGTCTGGCTTCTTCTGATTCTGAACTAGAAGACAAAGGGTTTTCATCACCATCATCATCATCATGACCACAAAACCTAACGTGTCCTACTTAAAATCATAAAAAGATCTTGATTTTTTTTTTAAAGGATTGAAAAGACTAAAGCTGTTTATATTAATAGAAAATCATGAAATCAATCAATCAATCCTAAATATTTATGGATGTAGCTGTACATTAGAGAAAGATCATTTAAGTAACATTAATGTGCTGAAACATTCAAAACCTCAATAATCCTTCAGGAGGCTCTGTCCTCAGTAACGAGCATCTCATTTAATTGTTGTTTATTGAGGTTATGATTTTTTTGTTTATCAGAACGAATTCCACATCAATGTAGAGCAACTGCCCTGCTCTCTTCCTGTTCCTCCCATCTTAACATCGACTTTGTGCTCCACACTGTACACTGAGACGTGCAGTGACGCTCCAGTACCGGTAATGTGAATGAACAGACTCTGCCCCTTCAGCGTACCTGCAGATGACACCATCAGATTATAAATCTTACTTGTCAAGCAGTTGCAATTGCAAGTCGTTCATCTTCTTCTTAGCCCTTTGCAGAGCAAGCTTAACATCCACAGCTCGGCTGCTGCCGGACGCCATATACACACCTGCCTGTCTCTGTGTGCCCACAGTAGATGAAATGTTAATGAGCTCACAGGATCAGGTGACTCACCTGAGACATATATGGCATCTAAACGGTCCAGTCTGAATTGTCATTGAACAATTGTGAAGAATGCTGCCATGTTGTTTCCATGACATATCAGTGACATCTTCAGGACCTCACCAAGCTCTTTTTGACTTTTTTGGTTGGTTTTGGTTTCTTACACTTTAAGTGACATCATTGATAACAAAACTTTCCCTGCCCTCTCTAAGTTTGTTCAGAGACAGAGACACAGTCATTGACAAGAATTGATTGATTACTTTTTAATTATTAATATTTATGAGCATTTGTTATCCATGTGGACTCAAGTGCCAGGTGTTTGTGCCTCAGCTTCCTGAAGCAGCTTGTCCAGCAGGTCAAGGTCCACACGATGTTTCACCACAAAGTGTCCATTCAGGTGGAAGACTGGAATGTCCCACTTGTAGCGGTCATACCAGACCCGATTCTCTGGACGTTCAATGTTGACCTGCTGGAGGATGAACTGACATCAACACAAGACAAGGAGACAGTCAGCAGATCAACAAAAAACATGGATATTTCTACTTAAGGCTCAATCAGACATTGATTATAAATTTATTCAATGCCACGCTGTGCCATCCCAGACGTGTCCAGCATATTTAGGAATGTTTTTAAACATGCATGTTCACCAGTGTTCTTGTTCAGCTGTTTCTGCCAGCCAACATCAGATGCACAGTTCAGCTTATTGTGGTGACGAGAGACTTCCAGCGTCCACTCTCTCTCTCTCTCTCTCTCTCTCTCTCAGATTCGCCCGTGACTCATATCACAAGGCTTATGTGATATGAGTATTGTATGGTGATATACATGAAGCATCCTTAAATAAGCACTGCTCCATCCCTAAGATTGACCATCGTCATAGAGATGTCATACCAGATGAGATGCCATTAGGGAGTTTTATCTGACCCTTCCACAACACATACAAGTACTTGTTGATAAACCAGTCATCTTCGCTGCATTATTGGTCAAACTACAACTCTATCATTAATATAACTTAATCATTGTTAGTATACCATCAATATACCTGTCAGTCTTTGTTGGTAAATATGTGTGTTTTCATTATCAAAAGTGTCCTCATTGCTGTCTTGTTGTTTTTGTTGTGTTTGCCTCAAAGTGTGAGAGAAATGCAGTTCATACAGTGCCATAAAGATTAAGGAGCTGATACCAGTGCATCATTGGACTTGTAGGCAGGTGTTGGAACAATTGACTCACTCTATGTTTAAATGGCTCCAGGGCATCTTTGGCTTCATTACACAGAGGACACGCATCCTGCAAACACACAACGTGGCATCACAGGAGAGACAACATTCAGCTTTAACATTTATTTTTTATTCTGAAAATATGTTTGTGATTTTAATTCAAAAATAAGTTTTTTCTTCTTATAATAGAGCACAAGATAATTGTTTACAATGGTGGTACTTCGTGTCTTAATTTTATCTGAGGAGGTACATGTTGGCTAAAAAATTTTGATAAATACTGATCTGCAGCAAAGAGTTGAGAGACCGTTAGTGTTAGCTGTTAGCCTCTGCAAGTGAGGGACTTTTTTAGGTTTCAGGTTCAGAAACCCTGACTGTCCAGTGTGATACAGGGTTACCTTGGTGAAGAGCGTGAGAACCGGTAATGTTCCACGTTGGGAAAACCTGCGAAGTTGCACGCTGAAACTCTGGCGCAAGAACATTTGAATCTGAGAAGAAAAGAAAAATAACTGAGTCACTGACCTGCAGATGACCAATCAAAGCAGAGGGGATGGTATCTTCATCATCTGCTGACATCCTTCCACTGTGTCTGTTCCACAGATCCAAGAACACTGCTGAGGATGTGATGCTATAACCAGTAAAGACATCAATTGAAATGCTATCTGGAGCCAAGTGACACAACTGCGACTAGACCACCCCCATCTTTTCCTTTAGTCCAGACAAATTTGTAAGAGGGCAGATCTGAGTAATGAGGTGTATTTGAATCAAGTCCGTCTGATGTGATTAGCTCACTCGAAGGGGATGCGGTTTAGCATGGTTCTTGACTGCAAACAAACCAAATATTCTTTAGCCAGATCCAGGAACCAAGCACCAACTAAAAATACAACTGCCAAAAGTCATTTTAAATTGACAAGTCCATTTTATCTGTACAGCGCCAAATCAAAACAATAGTTATCTCATGACATTTAAAAGTAGAGCAGGTCTAGAACCACACTCTTTAACTTGATGTACCCCCAACAGTTCAGTAAAGGAATATGTGAAATCTGAAAAATGCAACCTTTGTTGGAATCACCTTTGATGGTAGTATACACCCAGTAAGGACACAACTCAAATGATCAAGATGCACAGCAGTAAGTTGTAGAACCATACGAAGCAGAATGAATCTGACCGATCAGAGGAGGCGCTGTCTCTGGTTCTGCTGTGGATGTGAGCAGAGAAGAAGTGTGTGTTGATCCTCAGGACAACCAGAAGGTGACGAATTTGGTCGGTCCGGGATTTCCGGCTCCATCACCATCTCTTCCAGGGGGATTCAGGCTGATCACCACCAGGCTCTTCTTCTCCTCCACCACCACCAGTGTTGGGATCTACAGTATGATTCCCTGCTGGCAGGTCACTTTCTAGTGGCTGCTGGTGGAGCTCAAGGTGGACCTGTGGATCTGGAATACTGCAGTGGGTCAGCTGGTCTCTCAGTCCTTGGTGTTTGGGTCAAAGGTTCCATGATCTACTGCTGAGAACTTCACCACATTCACACACCGGGGCCTCAGGTTCCTCCTCAGTCCACTTGAGTCCAGACTGGAGACACTGGAGTCACAGATCCTCATTGTCTGGTAGCATTTGTTGCAAACATTAGCAGTATTAGGTGCACCTCGCTCCGACTTTATGTGAATGAACGTCACCACGTAGCGTCTGACATTAAAATATTACAAGATTAAAGTTATTGTAAAGTTGACGTATTGCAATTTGAAAATATTTACTCTTTTGATCGTATTCTTTGCTTTTAAATGACTTATGAGGGCCTGAGCCTGAAGGTACTTCAGGCGAAGACCCTATTATGTTTGCTTGTTTTCACATTTCATTTTCAGAAAATATTTCTAGGATTCATCTGCATAACACCTGAGGGAGCTCAGAAATTGGAAAATACAAACTGAGATCCTCTTATCTATGAATATGGGAAATATATGTATGTAATAAATGTATGAAACGTCAAGAGAGGAACCAAAGTGATATAAACATATTTAATGATGAATTATTTACTGGAATAGTTTAAGAGTACAAGAGCTATATGTACACATCATCTACCCTGGTAAGGTAGTGACTATAGCTTAACTAAAGCCAGAAATAAAGCATTTAGTTTAATACTCAAGAAAGTTAATTTATCTAATATTCAAGGACCCTGGCAATAGTCGTAAGAAAAATAAAAATACAAAAGAAGACTTTTGAATACAACTTCAGCCTTATTTCCCTTTGCCTATGGGACTATTGTAAAGTTTATTCAATGATATTTCTCTGTTGTCGCTATTTTTTGTGCTGCGGGTAGTCTTGTACCAAGCATGTTAGCTAGCTAGCTTACATACTCTCATGTTTGCATCACTGTCACTGTAACCTGTAATCCTGCAAAGCTTGTCCCTCAAGTTCCAGGTCTGTCTTTATATCCACTGTCAGCTCATTCGTTTCCTCATCAGTGAGTGTATACCCCCAGCATGCTCTGTCACTAGTTCAGGAAACAATCCTGTGGGAGAGCATATACTGATATCCCCAGTGAGCTTCCAATAAGGTTACACCCAACTTTGTTGCTAGACCTGGCACCCAGTTCCAGCAGCATCAAGCCAAAGGCCCCTCAGCAGTCAAGACTGAAACCTACAGTTAAGTTGCCTCTGCTGCTACCCAACCATTCCAGCAAGCAAGTTTCACAGGCCTCCTATCTCAACTCTGATTCTGTCGGGGTGTCCTTGGCACTCGGGTTCAGAGGTGCTGTTTGCCTCACCTTACAGCCTTTCCCAGTCAAAAATACCAGTCTTTGAACATGACCAAGAATGGGACTGTACTCTGCTCAAGATGGCATTGGATAATCTGATGGGCAGTCACGCTCAATGGACTGCACCGTACAAGTACTAAGTGCTTCTCAGCTGCTTGAATGAAGCTTCTCAGTGCTCCTGACCTAGTCAAAGCCAAAATGTATGACCCAGCGCTGTACACCACTGCATTGCAAGCTCTAAAAGAAAAGGGCAACCCTGGCAGCTTGTCCAACCAGAGGTGGGTGCCACCCTCTACTTGCCTACCATCAAGTTTGGTGAAACTAAAGTTATTGATTCCTTACTTTCACTGTTTTTCAAGCAAGATGCCTCCATCATACAGAGACAGATTCATAAAACATTGTCTGACAAATGGTGTTCTCAAGTGCTCAACCGATCTATTGATATGAGCCTCGTCTTGTCTCGTCTTGCTGTCCTCCACTTATCCAGGTCCAGGGCCCAGGGGCAGCAGCCTCAGCAAGAAAACCCAGACCACCCTCTCCCCAGCCACTTCCACCAGCTCTTCCAGGGGAATCCCAAGGTGTTCCCAGGCCAGCCGAGGGATATAATCCCTGGTTGGACATGCCCGGAAAACCTCCCGAGGCAGACATTCAGGACGCATCCTCACCACATGCCCAAACCATCTCCAATTGACCTCTCTGGACATGGAGGAGCAGCAGCTCTACTCTGGGTCCCTACTGAATGACCGAGCTTCTCACCCTATCGCAAAGGGATAGCCCAGACACCCTGCGGAGGAAACTCGTTTCGGCCGCTTGTATTCGCAATCTTGTTCTTTCAGTCATTACCCAGAGCTCATGACCACAGATGAGGGTTGGAACGTAGATTGACCAGTAAATTGAGAGCTTTGCCTTTTGGCTAAGCTCCCTCTTTACCACAACGGACCAGTATAGCGCCTGCATCACTGCGGACGCCGCCCCAATTCACCTGTCAATCTCCAACTCAATCCTACCCTTACTCGTGAACCAGATCCCGAGATACTTAAGCTCATCCACTTGAGGCAGGACCTCCTCTCCGACCTGGACCATGGCCTCAACCTTAGAGGTGCTGATTCTCATCCCTGCCACTTCACACATGTGGACTGGTTGGGCAAACTCCCATGCCCCCTCCAGCACCCTAGCAAGGATGAAGAGCTGATCCACGGTTCCATGGCCGGGACGAAAACCACATTGCTCATCCTCGATCTGAGGTTCGACTATCAACCTGACCCTCCTCTCCAGTACCCTGGCATAGACCTTTCCAGGGAGGCTGAGGATTGTGATCAGCCAATAGTTGGAACACACCCTCTTGTCCCCTTTCTTAAAGATGGGGACCACCTTCCTGGTCTGCCACTCCAAAGGCACCACCCTCGATGTCCATGCAATGTTTCAGAGGTATGTCAACCATGACAGCCTGACAACATCCAGAGCCTTGAGATACCTAGGGTGGATCTCTGCCACCGCAGAGTTGTTGCACTGCCTCAGCGACTTCTGCCCCAGAGATTGGACAGACCCCCCCCCCGATGGTTTGCCAGAACCTTTTCAGAGCCGACCAACAGTCATTCTCCGTGGCCTCACCAAACTGCCTGACTGATTACCACCACAGCTGACCCCAGCAGCCACATGGCCGCAGATCACAGCAGTCACCTTAACAATGGCAGAGCAGAACACGGTCCATTCGGACTCAATGTCAACCACTGCCCCCGGGAAGAGGTCGAAGCTGTGCCAGAGGTGGGAGATGAAGATCATCTTGACAGATTCTTCTGTCAGGCGTTCCCAGGAAACCCTTATTTGAGCCTACAAGGTCTGCACTGTGTCTTCTCCTGCCACCTGATCCAACTCACCACCAAACAGTGATCAGTTGACAGCTCAGCTCCTCTCTTCACCCAAGTGCCCAGAACATACGGCCGTAGATCCGATGATACAACTATAAAAATCGATCACAGACCTGCAACCTAGGATGTCCTGATGCCACGTGCACCGATGAACATCCTTATGTTCAAACATGGTGTTAGTTATGGACAAACTGCGACTCGCACAGAAGTCCAATAACTGAACACAACTCGAATTCAGGTCGGGGCTATCGTTCTTCCCAATCTGGCCCCTCCAGGTCACGCTGTCATTGCCCTCATAAGTGCTGAAGTCCCCCAGTAGGACAATGGAGTCCCCAGTCGGGCACCATTTAGTACCCTTTCCAGGGAATCAAAAAAGGTGTGGGTACTCTGAACTGCTTTTCGGCGCATAAGTGTAGACAACAGTCAGGACCCATTCCCCAACTCGAAGGCGCAGGAAAGAAACCCTTTTTTCCACTGGGGTAAACACCAATGTACAGGCAGAGAGTCTGGGGGCTATCAGAAAGCCCAACCCGGCCCTCCACCTCTCACCTGGAGCAACTCCAGCAAACCTGGAACTGTCACCTTATCGTGGTGGAGAAGTTTGCATACCTTAAGGACCCTAGGAACTATGCTGTTAGGGGCATTTTGCCCCTGGTAGGGTCCCCTCAGGCAGACTGGTCCTAAACGAAGGGCCAGACAAAGAGCTTTCATGGGAAATAGAAGAAGATCAAACACACTGTGTACCAAGCCAGAGGGTTACCAGGGCCCCACCCTGGAACCAGGCCCGGGGTAGGAGTCTGGGGGCAAGCGTCCGGTGGCTGGGCTTTTGCCCATGGGGTCCGGCTGGGCCCAGCCCAAAAAGGCTACATGGACTCGTCCTCCCGTGGGCCCACCAGCCACAAGAGGAACCAGAAGGGTCTGGTGCAATGTGGTTCTGGCAGCAGACCAAGGGAGTCTGATCCCCAGACACGAAAGCTGGTTTTGATATGAGCCTTTCACAGATTTATTGGAATTGGCATAATATGTACCAATATGAAAACTTATTTTTTACAGAACATGAGGAATGATGTCGTCACAATTTTTTCCCAGCAGGGGATGCTCCAACTCAACTGTTTATAAAAAAGCGCTGTTTACAGCATGTGTAGAAGAGTGCACTTATGCTTTGTGCTACGGTGTTACCTAGTTGGTGACACGCAATGCTGGAATGAAACAAAACAACATCCCTGTCTGGAACCCTCCACCAATCAAGCTTGTTTGCTACATTAGCTGGCTAGCTAACTACAGCTGCCCTTGTTGAATTTAGGGTATTTAAATATTAAAAGTGTGGTTTTCCACCATATAATTTCTGCTGAAAGTTTCCCCTGATGGTTTCAAAGTTAGAAAGAGGTGCTGTTCATCTTTTCACTTGGCAGCTACAAACCAGCAGTTAATGTTTGTAGGAGGTACACTGACACCAATATATTGCTAAAGATGACATGTTTTTACAAGCAAGAAAGAAGTGTTTCTGATTAGTGTTTCAATCCACTGAGGTAATAGTAGCTGGGAACAAAGCTGAAGTTTTGTGTGGTTTAGTAAACATTTATGACGACAAGGGAATGTCAATCTCAGGAGAAAATGAGGAGAAACTGAGCTTCTTGCACTACAACTTGCCTCCTGAATTGGCGGTATTCAAGTTCACTGTTGGACCAATTTAAAATAACCAAATGTGCAGTGCATCTATTTTGTTGTAAAAGCAGATGCATAATATTTAAGTTCTGTTTTGTTTCATCTAATAACGTTAATGACCTTAAAAGGTCAGGTGACAGTTGACTGTATTACTTGTTATAAAATATTGTGCATATTATTTCAGTTTGTTGTTCAATTAGTTTTACTTTTTAGTTTTAAGTTTGGTGACAAAATACATTATTCCATGTATGACGTTATATGTTAAATTAATAAAGTTTATTTTTTGAAAGTATAACAAATATTACCCCGTCCTTTATAGTTGCTCTTTAATTCTTAAATGTGACATAAAAAATGACTAAAAAATATCGGTAGATATAGATCAAAAAACAGGAACCCTACTTTTTCGGAATAGGTGTCAATACATAAAATCCCATCTCAGTCAGCCCCTAGTGTACTCCTGACTGGGTCAGACAAAACTTAAACCCTGCCTTACCTGGCAGCTTGGCTACAGATGAAGTTGAACGCAAAGTGCCTCCCAAGTCCTGCTGCAGTGCGCTATCAGTGTGATGTGCCCAAACCAGCCAACAAGGACCAGCATGTCACTCACCAATGTGTCACTTATCATAAGAAGACCGTGACCATCCTTCTCTATACTGGGGAAGTCACTAACACTCCAGAACATGCTCACCTCAAGACAGCTTACAAATAGGAAGGCTTACAGACTTCTGATATGACAAATACAAGCGATGGTGCAGAAAACTCCAGTAAACATACTGTATTCATTGGGTGGTGGTGTGGTCTGTTTTTTTCTTTGTACTTTTAATAATTCACTTTCTAGTTACACTCCTCCTCGCCTTCATACAGTGGCATTACGATACTGCACAACTGGAAGAGCAAAATGGGAGAAGGCGGTATGAAACAACCCCAGTGCTCACAACTCTGAGGAACAACTCAAAGCTGCACAGGTGACCCTCAGGTGGAATGGACCACGGTGATGCACCATCCCTTCTGCTGTTCTGCATATCTGAACCCTCTCAGATAGATCACCACTAAGACTGGCAACTGATCTGTTTCTAAAGTGAACTGGATCCAGCACTAGTCTCCTCTATGTGATGAGATCCAGCTGCAGGCAGGAATGAGTGAGATATGGACTCACTGATACACATCGCCAGGATCTAGAGCAGCGACACCAGAATGTGATTCGGATGAGCTCATTGAGGTCAGATGGTACTGAAGAGAGGGAAGCTGATCAGAACTGAAGAACCTTGGGGCCCCCCAAGCTAGTGGAACCATGAGGAGGCTGAAGGAGGTCAGCCACAGCCAAACACCTCCACAGAGTCAGGAGGTCCTGAATCCGCTCAATGGGAGGAACAAGAGGGGTGAACTTTGAAGCGAGATTAGCGGGTTAGCAAGGTGTGTTAGGACTAAAGCCAGGGTTTTAAATGTCACGAAGTTGGATCGCTTCTAACCTGGCTGGATCACCATGGTAACTTATGTGGTAAACCTCACCTGGTCCGGAGCAGGTTATGCTCAGAGTTTCTGCTTGAATCAGCTGTAAAAAGCATT
Source organism: Aulostomus chinensis (assembly GCF_037954235.1). Taxonomy (NCBI): domain Eukaryota; kingdom Metazoa; phylum Chordata; class Actinopteri; order Syngnathiformes; family Aulostomidae; genus Aulostomus; species Aulostomus chinensis. The sequence goes on from NC_141336.1 coordinate 27,034,119, forward strand.
GTCCTTTCATTCACCACCTCTTCTGAAAACGGCACCACCATCTTTGAACGATCTGGTGGACCTCAGGGCCATCACTGACCAAGGTTCTCTTCGGAGGGAGAGAGTGTTCAGAGACCGGAGTGATCCACTACCTCTCCTGACGTCACTCCTATGCACGCTACAGATTCTCAGCTGAGGGACTGCGTTAGTATTCCAGACTGCTAGAGCCACGTGACCACAAATGAAGACAATACTTTGAAAAAAAAGAAAGAAAGAAAATTGATAGTCTATTGGTATTAATCACAGATAATACTCAATCTACAAAATTAATTTCACCTTGATTTGGCCAAAACCTAAGTGTTTCCACTCATCCATTATTATGGGACCAGTCAGACCTTAATTTACTTCTCGAGTACAATATTTAAACCTGGTGCATCAAGTCTCAGGTGAAGAGCTGTGGATGTGGGCGGCCCAGAGAGAGTGATGAGCTGATGAATCTGGTTCCTTCAGAGGGTTCCTGAGGGGGGCGCCAGCACTCACAGGTCAAGTACATCAGGAACTGATGACCTGACGCCATCGCTGCTCTTCTCCCAGCATTCCTCTCTCCCCTCCTTGGCAGCAGCTGTGCTGCTTTTTGCTGTCATAATTGTTTGATGTTGTTCCTGACCTCCATCATAGTCACTTGTTCTTCAGGACTAAAGTAGGCGGCACGCGATCCGTCCGTTTCCTAAGAGTCACATGACGCGTTACACGCCCCTTTTTATGGAGACGCGCAGAGCCTGAAGCAGAAAGCTTTGATTGACAGAGAGAGATCCCACCCACCGCCCTGATACCAGTGACCTCTGACTGGGAGTTCAGGGTTTGCGGAGCCGGCTTATTGAAAGAAAGCCTGTCTATGATGAACCTGCTTCCTAGTTCACCCCTCTGGTCCGATGCCACCGAGTGTTGTGGTTAGGATTAGGTTACGCAAGCAGACCTGGTGCCGACGGACCACCAACAGAAGAAGATGGTGGTGATAGATGGTGCATCCAAGAGACAGCAGCACCAGGAGCTGGATAGAGAGTAGGAGTAGTCTCCTTTTCTTTTGCTTTGCTCATCATGTACCAATGTACAGAATATTAGTACAACGTACAGAAGAGTATTTTGAGTTGCCTGGCCATAAATAAGCACTAGTCTACATTTAGAATCGTATTGGTTGATATGACCCTGCTTTTCTGCTTCATAACTGAAGCCACACTGCCATCCAGGTGGCAGTACGGACAGACGTGCAGTAGATGTTGTTACAGACAAGAAAACAGTTTACAATGCAGAATGTGAGAAACACGGAAATGTTAATAACAGCTGAAGAAGGAAGCTTCTGGTAGGGGAGGCAGGGAGAGCAAGCCAGCTTGATGGGGGACTGGATGGCAGTAACGCTGGCTGACCCAATACACCGTTGGATTCAGGCTGGCGTCAACGACGGGGGCTCAGGCCCTAACAATGCTGCTTGCAGCTTTAATTTGTTTTTTGTTTTGCAAAAAAGGGACCAACCCAGCCCACTTGCATTTTTTTTGATGACCCGAACCTGCGGGTCCCGTCAGGTTTGTCGGACTGGCCCGACCCATTTAGAACTGTACCTGCCTGGTTCTGTCTGAACTGAGAGTGACCTAATTTTGCTGAAATCTGATTGGCTATTTGGCTCTCATCCCAATCCCCCATTCCCCCTCCTGTTCCCTAGTCGACTGTCCTGAAGCCACACTACCATCCAGGTGGCAGTAATGTACCATCCAGGTGGCTTGCAACCACCAGTTTAGCACTAAAAAGAAGAAGAAAAACCAAAGCGACTTGAGTAACCAAATGTGAAAAAGTTACTTACACTGATTTTGCTGCCTTCACTGCTGCGCTCAAATACCTGATTAGATTTAAAGCCGACAAGAGGAAGTATTTTGATCTGACTGACTAGTTGAGTGATTGATTGATTGATTCCAGTTTGTTTTTCAGTCGTACAAGACTTTCCACAGTAAAAGCTCATAAACTATAAAACGATAACACGCGCGCACGCACACACACACCTTAGCCTGTTAGCCGGCTAGCCAATCGCCAGAGGCTTTCGAACGAACCGAACCAGGAAACTCAGCCAGGAAACCAGAAAACTCACCGACCTCGGACGAAGTCCGTGGTTCTCTCCTGTACACCGGATTTATTCCGTTTGCTGGGTGTGAATCCGATGACAGGTGGAAGTTGTCGGTGTCGCTCCGCAGAACGACCCCACAACTCTTCGTCTTCCTTCCCTTCTGAGAGTCCTGCCGTGTAACGTCAGAGCAAAGCGGCTGCTGCCCCCTGCTGGTCGCCCTTTACACCAAGGGACGTGCTGGCGTGGAAGTGGAACAATTCTCCAACGCTGGTCCAGCCCAGGCCGGCCCGGCGGCGGAGAATTTTTTTTATAGACCTATATATTTTTCAATATACACGATTATCTCTTAACAAAGTAGCACTGTAGCAGTCTGTATAATAATGTCACAAAGCAAGCAACATCCACATTATGCGGGCCAGCCTGTCACCCACACGACACTGCCGGGCCGAGGGAGACACGTCCGAACGTGGGTTGCGGACTGCGGGGTGTCGGTGTCGCACTGCCTGTAGAGTTCTCAACGGCCCTGAAAATAAAAAACCCACCCGCAAGTTTTAGAGCCCAATCCCTACCCAGCCCGACACAACAACATGAATTATCAATCAAGCCCCTCCTCCCGATCGCATGTTTTTTCTCATACACAGCAGCAGACAGGAATTCATATCCCTCCTTTAATGTTCACAGTACAGTTAACAATACAAACAGCCGAAACAATACACTTTAACAAAAACTGAGGTGGTTTCAGGGAATGAACAAAGATTAAATAAATCCCAAAATAATAAATAAACAGAACTCAAACACTTGCCAATAGGGCTACTTTTCTCACCACATTGTAGTTAAAACACTAAAATAACCCAATAGGCAAAACGTAATCTGATGCCAGAACCTCCATCAGAATCTAGAACCACTCCACTGTCCTTACCTCTGGTTTCCCTGCTCCTCTTGTAGTGATTCTAGCGACGGTGACTTCACCTGCAGCAAGTTTACTGTCTCCAACTCCATCTTATCCACCAGGGTCAGGCTAAAGGCGCGCACGAAGCAGCGTCCGGTCTGGCCCCGCCCCTCTGAATGATGCGGGTAACAGGCAGCAGCCTCAGGCTCAGGCTTCTAAGTCCTAAACTACAAGGCCTACAGACTTGACCAATAGGCAAGGCAAGGCAAGGCAATTTTATTTGTATAGCCCGTTTTCACCAACAGTTTGTCTCAAAGGGCTTCACATGGCATCATAACAACATCCTCTGCCCTCAGACCCTCACATCGACTGAGGAGAAACTCCATAGAAAACCTTTACAGGGAAAAATCTGAGAAACCTCAGGGTGAGGAGGGGAGGAGGATCCCTCACCAGGAGGGACAGACGTGCAGTAGATGTTGTTACAGACAAGAAAACAGTTTACAATGCAGAATGTGAGAAACATGGAAATGTTAATAACAGCTGAAGAAGGAAGCTTCTGGTAGGGGAGGCAGGGAGAGCAAGCCAGCTTGATGGGGGACTGGATGGCAGTAACGCTGGCTGACCCAATACACCGTTGGATTCAGGCTGGCGTCAACGACGGGGGCTCAGGCCCTAACAATGCTGCTTGCAGCTTTAATTTGTTTTTTGTTTTGCAAAAAAGGGACCAACCCAGCCCACTTGCATATTTTTTGATGACCCGAACCTGCGGGTCCCGTCAGGTTTGTCGGACTGGCCCGACCCATTTAGAACTGTACCTGCCTGGTTCTGTCTGAACTGAGAGTGACCTAATTTTGCTGAAATCTGATTGGCTATTTGGCTCTCATCCCAATCCCCCATTCCCCCTCCTGTTCCCTAGTCGACTGTCCTGAAGCCACACTACCATCCTGGTGGCAGTAATGTACCATCCAGGTGGCTTGCAACCACCAGTTTAGCACTAAAAAGAAGAAGAAAAACCAAAGCGACTTGAGTAACCAAATGTGAAAAAGTTACTTACACTGATTTTGCTGCCTTCACTGCTGCGCTCAAATACCTGATTAGATTTAAAGCCGACAAGAGGAAGTATTTTGATCTGACTGACTAGTTGAGTGATTGATTGATTGATTCCAGTTTGTTTTTCAGTCGTACAAGACTTTCCACAGTAAAAGCTCATAAACTATAAAACTGACTACATTCCCCCTCCTGTTCCCTAGTCCACCCTGTTACTGCAGCACCACCTATGTACAAATCATAGTCAAACATAGCCCTCTGCCTGTCAGTGAATTCTAAGTCGTCCGTGTGCTGGTGTGGTCGTTGTGGACTTGATGCTCCACCACATCTGGCAGAAATATTGTGATTCTGCTTCCACACAGACAGACCACCAGAGGTGTTAGCAGGACCCTGCAGGAGTGGCAGAGGTGAAGATGGTGGTAAAGCAACGCTTTTCTCTCAGGGTCAGCTAGCGTTACATGATGAGCTTTAATTACGTGATGAGTTGCTACATAGTTGGGCTCACAGTGTAATAAATTGTGACATTATTACATCATGACCAAAGACGTTATTACATTATGCACTCATTATGTTATTACATTATGAGTTCCTACAAGCCTCAGCAAGGAAGCCCAGCCTGTCCTCTCCCAGCCACGTCCACCAGCTCTTCTGGGGGAATCCTGAGGCGTTCCCAGGCCAGCCCAGAGATATAATCCCTCCAGCGTGTCCTGGGTCGGCCCTGAGGCCTCCTCCTGGTCAGACAAGTCTGGAACACCTCCTGAGGGAGGCGTCCTCACCAGATGCCTGAACCACCTCCACTGACTCCTCTACCTGGAGGAGCAGCAGCTCTACTCTGAGTCCCTCCTGAAGGACTAAGCTTCTCACCCTGTCTCTAAGGGAGATCCCAGCCTCCCTGAGGAGGAAACTCATTTTGGCCGCTTGTATTAGCATATCTCATTCTTTCAGTCATTACCCAAGTCATTATACAAATTTACCACAACAGACCAGTATAGTCCCCACATCACTGCGGACGCTGCCCCAATTCGCCTGTCAATCTCTCACTCAATCCTACCCTCACTCGTGAACAAGATCCCGAGATACTTAAACTCATCCACCTGAGGCAGGACCCAAAGCTCATGACCATGGGTGAGGGTTGGAACGCAGATTGACCGGTAAATCGGGTTAGGGTTAGAAGTGTGGAGTTACAAAGCCTGATGGGAGGAGGGACAAAGGAGTTCTTAAGTCTATCTGTCCTACATTTGGGGAAGAGCAGCCTTCCACTGAACAGGCTCCTCTGGTTGCTGATAACGGTGTGCGGGGGGGGGCTGACTTGTCAATAATGTCCAGCAGTTTGTCCAGAGTCCTCCTCTCTGCCACCGTCACCAGTGAGTCCAACTTCATGCCGACCAAAGAGCCGGCCTGCCTGATCAGCAGATTTTAAAAGACTACAATCCAAACGTGACCCCCTCCACCACTCGGCTGCGCCTAGAAATTCTGTCCATAAAAGTTATGAACAGAACTGCTGACAAAAGGCAGCCTTGGTGGAGTCCAACCCCCACTCTGAACAAGTACGACTTACTGCTGGCAACTCGGACCAGACTCTTGCTCCTCCGGTAGAAAGACTGGAGGGCCCTTTGTAAGGGGCCATCCACCCCATACTCCCCCACAGGGTGCTCCTGGGAACACAGTCATAAGCCTTCTCCAGATCCACAAAACACATGTGGACTGATTGGGCAAACTCCCATGCCCCTTCCAGCATACTAGCAAGGATGAAGAGCTGATCCACAGTTCCACGGACAGGACGAAAACCACATTGCTCCTCCTTGATCTGAGGTTTGACTATCGTCCTGACCCTCCTCTCCAGTACCCTGGCATAGACCTTTCCAGGGAGGCTGAGGAGTGTGATCCCCTGAAAGTTGGATCACATCCACTGGTCCCCTTTCTTAAAAATTTGGGACCACCACCCTGGTCTGTCAATCCAAAGGCACCGCCCCCGATGTCCACATAATTTTGAAGAGACGTGTCAACCAAGACAGCCCCACAACATCCAGAGCCTTCACATACCCAGGGAGGATCTCATTCCCCTGGAGCTCTGCCACCGTGGAGTTGCTTCACTGCTTCAGTGACTTCTGGTATGAACATCCTTATTTTTGAACATGGTGTTAGTTATGGACAAACTGCGACTCACACAGAAGTCCAATGACTGCACACCACTCGGGTTACGGTCGGGCCTACCGTTCCTCCCAATCACGCCCCTCCAGGTCATGCTGTCATTGTCCTCATCAGCATTCAATTTCCCAAGTAGGACAATGAAGTTCCCAGTCGGGGCCATCCAGCACCCTTCCCAGGGACAAGGGTGGGTATTCTGAACTGCTGTTCAGCGCATAAGCATAGACAACAGTCAGGACCAATTCCCCAACCCGAAGGCGCAGGGAAGCAACCATTTCGTCTGGGGAGCAACTCCAGCAAAGGGGAGAGTCCAACCCCTCTCAAGGACTTGGATTCCGGACCTGGAGCTATGAGTCGAGGTTAGGCTGACTATATCTAACTGGTAACACTGAGCCTCTTCCACCAGCTCTGGCTCCTTCCCTGCCAGAGAGGTGACATTTCATGTCCCAAAAGCCAGCTTCCATGTCTGGGGATCAGACAGCCATGGCCCCCACCTTGGTCTTTTGCCCAAACCCCACTGCACTGGACTCTTCTGGTTCCTCCTGCGGTTGGTGGGTCCATGGGGGTTAGGGTTAGGGTTACCCTAACCCTAACCCATGGGGGGGACGAATCCATGTATCCTTTTTGGACTGGGACTGGTCAGACCCCATAGGCTAAGGCCTGACTACCAGACACTTGCCAACAGGCTCCTACCCCGGGCCTGTCTCCAGGGTGTGGCCCCTGTAACCCTCTTGGCTGGGTACACAGACTCCTTGGAACAGTCTGCCTTGGGTGACCCTACCAGGGTGTGTGTGTGTGTGTGTGTGTGTTTATATATATATATATATATATATATATATATATATATATATATATATATATATAATTAGATATTGTGAAGCAGAGAAACAAATAAATAGTTTACAAGCTATACAGTAATTCTGCCCTCTACTTTTAGAAATTCACTCATGGAGACATTAACTCGCATGAAGTGTGGTTGGTTGGTGAAAAGTTTTGTCTTGGTAATAAAGTAAAAAGAAGTAATTTAAAAGTTTGCAAAAATTCTCCCAAGAAAAATAACTTGTGAAAAAAAATTATATTTTCAAGAGGTTTAATGTGATTGTTATGCTTACGTTCGTGTAGCTTGAATTAATTGTTAATTTTCTATTAATGGTAGCTGGAGGACAGATCATCAGATATATTTGCGCTTCCAGGGGAAGATGTGTTGCTCTAGTTTGATAGAACAGTTCCAATAAACCTCCATTATTGCTGTTCTAGCAAAGGTGAATCTGGGTTCTGCTCAACAAAGATTGGACCAGATATGAAGGCAGAACCAGAACCAAAATCGTTTCCTCCCCAGCATATTCCAGCAGCTCCAAGTGAAGCAGAGTTCCCTCTTGAGAGTATACTACAGTTTTAGTTCTGCTGCTTGTGTCCAACATCTGCTGCTGCTCACATGGAAACGCATAGAAGGACTTCAGCAGCCTCTCTGGTGCTGACATGGTGGCACAGTGGTGAAGTGGGCAGGACCGTTGCCTCACAGCAAGAAGTTTCCGGGTACAAGCTCCAGCTCCAGCACAGGGTCTTTCTGTGTGGAGTTTGCATGTTCTCTGCCGCAGATGCACTTTGGCGCATCTTCTGCATCACAGTGAGGCTGCGCCTCAGTGCATCTGCTCTAATGGGCGCTGACACATATGTAGATGTGCGTCCTGGGTGCCAATCTGTTAGTTCAGGGTTTATGTCTTTGTGTCTGTGAGGTGGGAGATTGGCCCTGTGAGTCACCATGGTAACAGCTATCAAAAGGAGCTCCACTTTTGTCAGCACCCTGTACTTATAAATCCTTGTGAACATACAGGAACATGAACATATTTTTGCAATGTTTCTGCATGCTTCTCCCACCCTAATATAATTGCACCAGGTAGCAGGATTTGGTCGGCGCCATCCTGGTGGACAACAGACAGAAAATGACACTTGTGGCCTTGTTCTTTATGCAGCCAAATCAAGGCAGGTGGCCAAAACGCACCACAGCTGACATGCTGCAAATGGCTTGGAGCTATGACCCGTGTGTGTTCAGGGTAAGACTTGTATCCAGCAACCCCCCTCCCCCTGTTGTCCCCTGGTGCCCCCCCCCCCCGAATGATCTAATCTGGATTTGTTTGTGAAATCACATTATTTACATCCTGCAGGAATTAAAACAGGATTTTTTTTCTTCAGCAACACAATCTAATTATTTTTGTCCATTTTTATTTTCCACTTGAACAAACATTCAAACTGTGCAAACAAATCGAAGAGTCGATGAATTCTGCCTACTGAGGAAGTCACAGAGTCACAGAGGAGCTGGTGGGGCGCCCAAGTATGTCTGGCGTGTTGGCTCCATGTTCAGGGGCGTCAATGGTGCTTATGAGGACACAGATCAGCTGACAGCAACACCTCAGGTCCTAAGTTAGAAGGACACCATTTCAATGTTCTCAATGAGGCTCGAAATCTCAGAGAACTCAACTGTTGGAGCAGGAGATGAACATAACATAACAGGAACATTGGCACAAACATGTCCATCACTAGGAGGGCGTCACAATAAAATTTACATCCATATTGATGGTGTCATGTTGGTTCTGGTTGGAACCAGTCATCACTTGCTGAGCTCCTCTGTGGCTGTGGTGGATTTCCCATCATGCCTTGGTAAACAGGTTATAACAGGAAGTAAAGCTTGATGCACAGCATCAGTAATGAGCAACAACAATGTTCTTGCTCTAGCAACCATGTTGGCTTTTTGTTATTACCATGATGACATCATGATAACACAGATACACACACACACACACACACACACACACACACACACACACACACACACACACACACACACACACACACAGTTCTATGATCCAACAGCCAATCCCACAAGTCTCCACCATTAGTAAAGTTCTACGGCTTCTGTCTCTGCTCATTATTGGCATCACTCGAAGCTGACAAGCCTCCACCATCACTGATCCTCCCAACATCCTTTGCTCTGCTGGGTGTTGACTAGTGAGCTGATGTCACATCAGCATGGTCAGTCATTCAGGGTTCAGGAAGGTCAGAGGTATCCACTGTAACCTGAAAATCAACAAAAATAATGAAATCATCCCCTCTACCTCATGTTTGGGAACTGAGGTGAAAGAGCAGCAGTGGGAGCTGTGTGTCCCCACCTTGATGAAGATGGTGTCATCTTTGATGTAGCTGCCAGTCTCGAGGACACTTTGGGAGACAAACAGAGGACAGCCAGAGGCAATGTTCATCTCTGCTGCTGGACGTCTGAAGCTACTGCTGTTTGGATCTGGCTTGAAGGCATCTGCCAGGTGTTTCCTGGACGGGCCCTGGTCCATCAACAGCAGGGTCACCTGACACACAGACATCAACATCAGCGTGGCTGATAAACCATTGACAGATACATGTTTCTACACCTAACAGTACCTTCTGTTTGAAAGGCCATGGCAGCAGGGCGTCATACTCGCCCCTCATTACTACAAAGAACAGTGACAGGTGCGTCCCCTTGCCCATGCCGTCTCCATTCAGGTAGACGCGAGCGCACATTTTGTATCCAAAGTATCCGGTATAAAATGGCTGTGAATACAGCGACAGTGTCTTTGAAGCCACTGCTTCCTGTTTCCGTCTCTTGTAGTCACGGATCTTCCAGATCAATGTCCCATTGTAGCTTGCTGTCTCCAGCACCTGGAAACGCAGGTCCATGTCAGCCAATCGGATCTCATGGACACTCAGCATATCATCCTGGCGATTTAGCTGAGTCTCCAGGGAAGCTGCAAAAAGGTGAACATTGATTATTGCATCTTTGATAATCGATGACCAGTACCCCTCTACCTCTGGGACTTTGCCCTCAATCTTTGCAACACGTCTTCAGACTTCTACAACTAGGCCACCCAGAGTGCACATTCTGACCCAGTGTGTGTGTTGCTGATCCAGTTCCACTGCGTCCCCCTTGCTCAAGAGTGTTGAGCCTAGTCCTGATGTTGTCCAGCGTTGATCGAAGGTTCTCTACTTCGTCTCTGAGCGTACGGAGAGAACGTAACTCCAGCTCCACCTCCAAAAGCTTCTCTGAGTGAGAGCTCATCAGTTTCTGCACACAGATGGAGAGACTGTCTGTCTCACAGAAAGACTTTTTACTAGCATGGGGAGGAGGATGTACCCTCTTGTAGTAGAAGCAGAAGTATCTGATAATTGTGTTAGTATCTGATTGTAGGATTAGTGGTATCTGGTAGTATTAGTACCTGCATGGTGGCCAGCTTCTGTTCTATCTGCCGGTTCTTGTCCCGCAGCTCATTGTTCTGGTTTTCCAGCTCAGAGAGACGACTGCTGACAGCAGGAAGCACCTTGTACCTGTCCAGAAGTTCACCTTTCACCTCCTCCACCTGGACACACACACACACACACACACACACACACACACACACACACACACACACACGGTTGACATCACTTCCTCTGATGCTGAAGTTGCCTAAGGTTGGTTGCTAGGTTACCTTGCTTTCTAACGAAGAGTTTCGGTTTGCCATCATTCTCAAATGTTCGGCTGCTGACGTCGACTCGTGTTGCCTCAAGTCCTGATTCAAACCCTGGAACACACAAATTGACACAGGGTTCTAGGTGTGGGGTCTGTGGGCACCCAGCAGCCTTGGAGGGTCTTCCAGGGGCCCCACAGGGAATCTTCACAGCTACATTGATTTTTACTTTTTACACTGCATTCTAACTATAACTTGCCCACCTGTCATCTGCAGAAGTTTTCTAAAACTCCACAAACCTTGGCCTCATCACTGACAATGACCACTACCCTGACGGGAAGTACTGAGAACTGATGTTGAAGTGGTTTGCTGGGGAATTAATAGAATTTCAGCATCAATAAAGATTTTGGTGAACATGATAATCATAATAAACCAATTATTGTGTCTCATGTTGTGACGTATTGTGTTTTTTGCAGAAAACTAACACTGGCAGGTGATGTGCCCTCCACCTAAGTCCAAACAGTTTCAGTCAGCTGCTGCTAAGAGGGGAGGAGCCTAACCACATTTCAGCTGGAAAGGACGAAAGAATACCACTGCCGACTGCGTCTGGTTACTCGCTCACAGATGCACCCCAAAGCAACATGACCTGAGGTCCGATGATGCAGTTTTCTCAAAGGCCCTGTTCACAATATTAATGTGTTACAGGGCCTGTGATTGGACTGCACTTCCCTGACGTACATCCACATAAATACTGACTCTTCTGTTCGCAAATTTTGTCATATTTATCTGTGACTGCTCATCTTTATTGGGAGAAACAAACATATTATTGCGCAAATCTTGCAGAGATGAAAAGTAATATCCAAAATCCTATCTATTTTCTGATTGTATCCACCAACGTCCATTTGCTTACAACACTTATTTACACTGTTATGATTTTCCCATGTCGAACACTTGTAAATGAAAAGCAACAGAAAGACATCAAAACCACACAGACCAGATCTGTATCCCAGGAGACCACCACCTCCTGAATTTGAAATTATTTATTAGTAGGATAGCCCCTTGAGATGTAGCATCTCATTTTCAAGGGGGTCCTGCCAGCAGACCACCACCCACTGCCAGCAGACCACCACCCACTGCCAGCAGACCACCACCCACTGCCAGCGGACCACCACCCACTGCCAGCGGACCACCATCCACTGCCAGCAGACTACCATCCACTGCCAGTAGATCACCACCCACCGCCAGCAGACCACCACCCACCGCCAGCAGACCACCATCATCCCAGGAGACAACCATCTCCAGAATTTGAATTTACTGTATCTATTAGTAGGATAGCCCCTTGAGATGTAGGATGTCATTTTCAAGGGGGTCCTACTGCCATAGACCACCACCTGCCGCCAGTAGACCACCACCACCTGCCAGAAGACCACCACAAAGACTTTTTTTTGACTACAAAGACAATGAGTCTGTTTACCTTGATATACATAGTTTTCCACTTTAGTATGTTGTAAATACGTGTACATACCTGTGTACGTTCCGTACTTTTAAATAACATGTTAACATAACCAGCATCTGTTATTATTTCTTTCCTGATGGAACTCTAGTAAAGGAGGATCTTATTTCATCTTCGTATCTGGTGGTTGTCCACAACTACTGGTAAACATTGGTGTCCTTCTACACCTGACACTGCAAAAGACTACAAGGAGGACAAGAGGTGGAGTTACCTTGAAGGTGCAGCCGTAGCGATGGAACTGACAGCTCACCTGAGCTTTGGGGCAGTCGTGTTGGTGACTGGGCAGCTGAAACACATTGATCCATATTAGTGCTCTCAGGAAAAACTACCTGACAGGGCTGTGATGGGTTCAATGGGATGATGCGTACCTCGCTCCGCATCAGTGAGGAGGAGGAGCAGAGGTTTGGACATGACACAGGGAATGCAGGACACACTGTCTCCTTATGTTTCTGAAAAATTGAACACACTCTTTATGAACTTAGCCTTAGTTGCCTTGGGCCTCTGCTGTTGTGATGTCATCAGCAATTTCATAGGTCACCTGCAGGTCAGTGAGAGGCATCTTGGTCCCACAGAAGTCACAGGTGGTCTCTCTGTGTTTACATTTCCAGCTCAGGTGATCGGGAATTTCCTTCCTCATCATTCGCTCTTTACACTTCCCCAATGGACACGGAACCTCGAAGTATGGGCACACATTCAGGTGGTCCTGTAGGTGAGAAGGAGAAAAACAGACAGATGAGAGACATCTGAACACCAATCAGAGAGTTGGATCCTCTGTTGCCATGGTAACCATGTGTGATGCTCACAGGTATCTGCTGCAGACTCATCTGCTCCTGACAGCCGTTGTTCTCACTGCGACAGTATACCTTCAGTGCCATAATTTCCCGATGACAGCAAACATCTCTGAAGATCTGTGACACACCAATTCATTCACTGAACAATTATCATTCACTCACCTATTTACAATCAATCAATACACACTTCCAGCCCACCTTGTTATTGAACAGAGGCTCCATGTCAGCTGGACACACCGGGTTTGGACGGCTGTAGGAGACACAAGCACACACACACACACAGTTAGCACAAGGACCACCAGTACAGGCTCAGGTGGTGGCACTGACAGTGTTATGTGTGACAGGAAGACGTGAACAGATGTGACAAGACGTCCTGAGGACACAAATGGAAGCTCAGACTGCAGCATTGGATTCAACTGGCAACATTTCCAAGCATCTTGAAAATATTCTAAAAATGCAGGCAGAGATTTGACACGGTGACTCAACCAAAAGTCATAGGCAAACAAATTTGCTGGTCTGAACTGGTTGCAGTGGGCAAGAAGGAGTGATTTCCTGTTTCTATAATTAATAACAGCTCGTAGAGTTAATGGAGCTAATGGAGCTAACTGAGCTCATGTGGCTAACTGAGCTGCATGAGCTAACTGAGCTAATGGAGCGAACTGAGCTAATGAGGCTAACTGAGTTGGTGGAGCTAACTGAACTGATGGAGCTAATGTAATTAACTAAGCTAATGGAGCCAAATGAGCTGATGGAGCAAACTGAGCTGACAGAGCTAATTGAGCTAATGGCTGATGCAGCTAACAAAGCTAACAGGTATAACATGTTATCAGCTCACTGTTGAGACTTGAATACTTGCCAGTAACATTACTGCATGTTTAGTATCTTGAGCCTTTCTGGGGCTGCACCCAGAACCAGAACAATTTTTGTCTCTGATGACTGGGTTGACCCTTTGGTGTGCTCCACTATCAAACTGAAGATGACACGAGACACACTAGACACAAGGCTACATCTCACCCGAGGATGTCGTTGATGCAGCTCTGACAGAATCTGTGTCCACATTCAGTCTGCCGCGGTTGACACAGGACCAGCCTGCAGGCCTCGCAGCAGTACTTGGCCTCAGGCAGTTCTACGAAATGGTCTCTGAAGCCTCCATGAAGAGGCAGGAAGCCAGCAGGGACACCTGGACAAACACCACACCCATAAGAGTGTGACAGGACAACACCTGGTTACTCAAAGCGATTCATTACAAATGTGTGCTGAAGACATGCTCACATGACCTGAAGGTGTGATTGTTCAACCACGCCCCCTTGCAGTATGATCCTCATGATACAGCCTGACTTAATGTGCAATACAGTAAAGATTGAAACAACTCTTTGCTCACTGCTTCATGTTCATTTATGACAAGTGAAATGAAAGTTGAGATGTCTTTCAGCCAATCAGATTCCTCCCAGCCTGTTGATACTGTCTTAGCTGACCTTCTGAAGCCCAGTGTTTTCATGGAAACAGCATCATAATAGTTACCAGACATGAGAACTCAAACATATGGTTATTTTGCCCCCCCCCCCCCTCCCAGAAGATACAACCTTCTGAAGAAACTCCTTGTCATCAGGTAAAAAGATGCAGCTGATGACTCAATATCAAATCTTCCTTTTCTCTCCAAGGTTCTGGAGAAAGCAGTTACTAAACAGCTCTGTGACTTCTCCACAGCAACAGCTGATTGGAGGATTCAGTCAGGTTCCAGGTTCATCCTAGCACAGAAACAGGACTAGTCAAAGGTACCAGTGACCTCCTACTGGTACCAGATGAGGGACTGGTCTCTGTGCTGGTCTGATTAGATCTCAGTGCAGCTTTGATACCATTGACCACCATATCCTTCTACAGAGACTGGAACCTGTCACTGGTATTAAAGGAACCACACTAAACTAGTTCAGGTCATATTTACCAGGTCCATCTCAGTTGGTACTAGTTAATGATGGTTCCTCTGAGACCACTACAGTCAGTTCTGGTGTTCCACAAGGCTCTGTGCTTGGACCAGTCCTCTTCACCCTGTACCTGCTTCCTCTAGGTCACATGATCAGGAAACACTCCATTAATGTTCACTGCTATGCAGACGACACTCAGCTGAACTCATCAATGATCCACATGGAACAAACCAGCTGACTGAACTGGAGGCCTGTCTGAAGGACAGAAAAACATGGAGGACCCATCATTTCCTTTATTAAACTCTGATAAACTGAAGTTCTTGTGCTGGGCCCAAACACCTGAGGACCACCTGATCTGATGAGACAGGTACCCTGGATGGCACCACCCTGGCCTCTAGTGCTGTCTATCTGAGAGAGCTCCTAGTTCCCTACTATCTACCTAGAAACCTTCACTACCAGGATGATGCTGGGCCCCTGCTGTTTCCTGAAGGCTCCAAAAGTAGAATGGGAGGAGGAGCTTCAGCTATCAGGCTCCCTCCTGTGGAACCATCTCCCAGTCCTGGTCCAGGACTCAGACCCACTCTCTAGGTTTGAGAGTGAAAGTAAAACTTTCCTTGTTGATAAAGCTGACATTTAGGGGGGCTTGGGCTAGCTCCACCCCCAAGCTCTGCTGCTATAGGCCTAGACTGGCAGGGATCTCCCATGAAGATCACCCATGCAGAGCCTCAGGCTGACACCTCCTACCACTGGTAATACTGGTACTAGCAATACTAGTAAACCTCGCAGACCCCTGACTGATGCCGCTGCTGGAGGAGGCTGCAGACCTGCAGAGCCTCGGGCTGACATCTCCTACCACTAGTAGTACTGGTACTAGTAATACTACTTCTCGTAGTTGCGCTACTATTACGCTCCCCTCCCATGAACCAGTCTACCATCCAGTCGCCCATTAAGCTGGCTCGCTCTCCCTGCCTCCCCTCCCATGAACCAGTCTACCATCCAGTCGCCCATCAAGCTGGCTTGCTCTCCCTGCCTCCCCTCCCATGAACCAGTCTACCATCCAGTCGCCCATCAAGCTGGCTTGCTCTCCCTGCCTCCCCTTCCATGAACCAGTCTACCATCCAGTCGCCCATCAAGCTGGCTTGCTCTCCCTGCCTCCCCTTCCATGAACCAGTCTACCATCCAGTCGCCCATCAAGCTGGCTTGCTCTCCCTGCCTCCCCTTCCATGAACCAGTCTACCATCCAGTCGCCCATCAAGCTGGCTTGCTCTCCCCGCCTCCCCACCCATGAACCACTCTACCATCCAGTCGCCCATCAAGCTGGCTTGCTCTCCCCGCCTCCCCTCCCATGAACCAGTCTACCATCCAGTCGCCCATCAAGCTGGCTTGCTCTCCCTGCCTCCCCTCCCATGAACCAGTCTACCATCCAGTCGCCCATCAAACTGGCTTGCTCTCCCCGCCTCCCCTCCCATGAACCAGTCTACCATCCAGTCGCCCATCAAGCTGGCTTGCTCTCCCTGGCTCCCCTTCCATGAACCAGTCTACCATCCAGTCCCCCATCAAGCTGGCTTGCTCTCCCTGCCTCCCCTTCCAGAAGCTTCCTTCTTCAACTGTTATTAACATTTCCATGTTTCCTACATTCTGTGTTATAAACTGTTCTCTTGTCTGTAACAACATCTCCTGCACGTCTGTCCCTCCTGGTGAGGGATCCTCCTCCCCTCCTCACCCTGAGGTTTCTCCCATTTTTCCCTGTTAAAGGTTTTCTATGGAGTTTCTCCTCAGTCGATGTGAGGCTCTGAGGGCAGAGGATGTTGTTATGATGCCATGAAGCCTGGAGACAAACTGGTGGTGAAAACGGGCTACAAAGAAAACTGCCTTGCCTTGTTAGACCTCCGTCTTGTTCATGTCCCCATCTATCATTCTCTCTTCCTCCTTTCTCTCTCCATCCTTTCTCTCTCTCTGTCCCTCTCTTTCCAGTCTGTCCTTCTCATCTCTGCTGACTCTGATGTGCTGGTTCATACAAGGAGGGAGGTTCTACACCTGCTCTACCAGGAGGGAGGTTCTACAACTGCTCTACTAGGAGGGAGGTTCTACACCTGCTCTACTAGGAGGGAGGTTCTACACCTGCTCTACTAGGAGGGAGGTTCTACACCTGCTCTAATAGGAGGGAGGTTCTACACCTGCTCTAGTAAGAGGGAGGTTCTACACCTGCTCTACCAGGAGGGAGGTTCTACACCTGCTCTACCAAGAAGGAGGTTCTACACCTGCTCTACTAGGAGGGAGATTCTACACCTGCTCTACTAGGAGGGAGGTTCTACACCTGCTCTAATAAGAGGAAGGTTCTACACCTGCTCTAATAAGAGGGAGGTTCTACGGAGGCATGCCATTATCTCAGTAATTCCTAAAATGGGCAAAGATAAATCTGAATGCAGTTCGTATAGACCGATATCGATTTTGAACTTAGATTACAGATTATTTGCTTCAATAATTGCAAAAAGATTAGAAAATATTATTCCGGACATAACAGATGAAGACCAGACTGGGTTCCTCAAAACCAGACAGACACAAGATAATGTAAGACGGGCTTTGCATTTAATGGAGCAAATGAGCAAAGATAAAGATGAATCCATTGTTCTCAGCCTTGATGCCGAAAAGGCATTCGATTCAGTTAGTTGGGAATATCTATACTTAACATTACAAAGATTTGGCTTTGATATTAAAATTATCTCATATCTAAAAAAATTATATCACTCCCCTTCAGCCAGAATCAAAATAAACGGTAGTCTGTCTAATCCTGTGTCACTCGAAAGAGGCTGCCGGCAGGGATGTCCCTTAAGTCCGGCCTTGTTTGCATTATTTATCGAACCTCTGGCTCAGGCTATTAGAGAAGACCGAGACATAAAAGGAATTTATGTCAAAGGCACTGAATACAAGACCTGCCTTTATGCAGACGACATATTGATCACCCTTTCACAACCAGATTTGAGTTTACCCAAATTACTGTCATCCTTAAAAACATTTGGTCACTATTCGGGCTACAAGTTAAACATTCATAAAACACAAATCATTTCGTTTAATTATACACCTTCCTTACAAATAAAGAATCTGTGCAATTTTAGATGGGAGAATGACTTTATCAATTATCTGGGAATAAAAATTCCAAAGGATTTATCCAACATTTATGCAACTAACTATTTGCCAATTACCAAAGAGATAAAGACAGACCTGGATAAATGGAGTTTATTACTACTAGATTTACACAATCGAATAGATATAGTTAAAATGAATATTTTGCCGCGATTGCTTTTTCTTTTTCTGTCAATACCAATAGAAATACCTGAAAAGCAATTAACGGAATGGAAGAGAATGCTATCTGGGTTCATATGGAAAGGCCTTAAACCAAGGATCAGGTACAAAACTTTGCAACTGTCCAAAGAAAAAGGTGGACTCTCTCTTCCAAATATAGATAACCATTACAAATCTGCTCAGCTTAGGTACCTGACTTATTGGTGCAACCCATATTATAATGCTAAATGGAAAAGTCTAGAACTAAGCCAATTGGACATGCCCCTGCAAAGCTTGCTAGGAGACAAAAATCTATACATACTGCATAAACAAAACCTAAGTGTCTGGACAAAAACACCCCTAAACATTTGGTTTGCAGAATGTTATAAGAACAAACTGGAAAATCATATCAAAATATTACGATGGGTGGCGCATGATAAGGATTTTAAACCCGCCGAACTGGATGGGCGTTTCAAACAGTGGTTGTGGAAGGGTATCACAACGTACTGTCTCATTTTTGGTAAAGGGAGACTAGACTGTTTTCAAAAACTTAAAGACAACTATGACTTGGAAAACCAAGACTTCTTCAGATACCTACAAGTGAGAGCTTATTTTAACTGTGATATAAAAACAACAGAGCAAGGTACTTCTGATTTAGTTATCATGATTGATGCATACAAATCTAAGTTAAACCAGAAATTTATTTCCAGAATCTACTCCTGTTTACAGTCTCTCAATGATTATTCCACTCATTATGTTAAATCCACCTGGGAAATAGAGGCAAAAATAACCATTTCAGAAGATGATTGGCTAAACATTTGCAAAACTCAAATGAGCACTTCCAGCTCTGGTCATTGGAGGGAATTTTCCTGGAAGAACATGATTCGTTTTTTTATTACTCCCAAAATTAAAGAACGTCATAAAGGTCACCCAAGTTACGGAAGGTGCTGGAGAGAATGTGGAAATGCCCAAGCGGACCATTTCCACGTCTTTTGGGACTGTCCAATTATACAACCTTACTGGCGGGATGTAGTGGAGAAAATTAAATCAGTTGTAGGCTTTGAGATTGAACACGATTTTTGTACAATTTATCTTGGTAATATCTCCCCCACAATCAATGTTACTGATAAATACTTGATTAAAATAATGTTGGTAGCCAGTAAAAAAAGCTATTACGAGGAGATGGCTATCAAAAGAGCCCCCATCGAAAGAGGAGTGGATTACAATTGTGAAAGAAATATATGACATGGAAAGACTGACTTTTTCCTTGAACTTGTGCATGGATAAATTTTCTACATACTGGAGGAAATGGACAGCTCATTTGGAATATGGTTCCTCACCATAGCAGGACACAGTTAGCATTTATTAATGTGATTAATTGTGTTTTGTTGTCTTGGCTTTGAGTACTTTATGCTCTATAATATGAATGATAGATTGTGGACAAACAAAGATAAAAAGACTGTAATGTCTTTGAGACCTGGACCTAGCTCTATCTCTTAAAATGTATGTATTACATTGATCCATTTTCCCCCTGTGCTTTTTATTTGCCCATCTGTGCCGTTTGTTAATGTCTTTTTCTATTTTTTCCCCCTTTTTTCCATATATATTGTAAAATTTCTTAAAAATAAAGTTAAAAAAAGAGGGAGGTTCTACACCTGCTCTACTAGGAGGGAGGTTCTACACCTGCTCTACTAGGAGGGAGGTTCTACACCTGCTCTAATAAGAGGGAGGTTCCACACCTGCTCTACTAGGAGGGAGGTTTTACACCTGCTCTACTGGGAGGGAGGTTCTACACCTGCTCTAATAAGAGGGAGGTTCTACACCTGCTCTACTAGGAGGGAGGTTCTACACCTGCTCTACTAGGAGGGAGGTTCTACTCCTGCTCTACTAGGAGGGAGGTTCTACTCCTGCTCTACTAGGAGGGAGGTTCTACACCTGCTCTACTAGGAGGGAGGTTCTACACCTGCTCTACTAGGAGGGAGGTTCTACACCTGCTCTACTAGGAGGGAGGTTCTACTCCTGCTCTACTAGGAGGGAGGTTCTACTCCTGCTCTACTAGGAGGGAGGTTCTACACCTGCTCTACTAGGAGGGAGGTTCTGCACCTGCTCTACTAGGAGGGAGGTTTTACACCTGCTCTACTAGGAGGGAGGTTCTACACCTGCTCTACTAGGAGGGAGGTTCTACACCTGCTCTACTAGGAGGGAGGTTCTACACCTGCTCTAATAAGAGGGAGGTTCCACACCTGCTCTACTAGGAGGGAGGTTTTACACCTGCTCTACTGGGAGGGAGGTTCTACACCTGCTCTAATAAGAGGGAGGTTCTACACCTGCTCTACTAGGAGGGAGGTTCTACACCTGCTCTACCAGTAGGGAGGTTCTACACCTGCTCTAATAAGAGGGAGGTTCTACACCTGCTCTACTAGGAGGGAGGTTTTACACCTGCTCTAATAAGAGGGAGGTTCTACACCTGCTCTACTAGGAGGGAGGTTCTATACCTGCTCTACCAAGAGGGAGGTTCTACACCTGCTCCAATAAGAGGGAGGTTCTACACCTGCTCTACTAGGAGGGAGGTTCTACACCTGCTCTAATAAGAGGGAGGTTCTACACCTGCTCTACTAGGAGGGAGGTTCTACACCTGCTCTACTAGGAGGGAGGTTCTGCACCTGCTCTACTGGGAGGGAGGTTCTACACCTGCTCTACTAGGAGGGAGGCAGCAGAGATTGATGGCTCCGATGAACCCTATACAGATTAAACAGACTTGACCTGAAGGGGTGGAGCAATGACCAGGACAGCTTGCTAGAGTGAACTGGCATTGTACAGTTGGGGATAAAAGTTAATGAAGTGTTAGTTGTCTGTTAATCAATGTCTGGTAATCAAGCTGCATCATGTAGCAGGAGACTGAACCATGTGCTTACCTTGCGGAGGGGTGGGGTCACTGTGAGGCCAAGGATTGGCTGGTCGATGAGTGGGAGGACCAACAGAAAGGGGTGAGGCCTGGGAGGGGGCCACCTGCTGGAGGGGAATCTGCAGCTCCCTCCCGTCAGCACTCCTTCCCGCTGACATGACCTGAGGACCAAGCATGAGATCCTCACCAACAGCATGCACGTGTTCACTGGAGTTCAACAGAGGGGTGTGGCCTTGCCATATGGCCGGAAAAATGTTAAAAAGGAAATCCTGACGTTGTTTGTCATGATGGTAACATTTCTGGATGTGCATGAATTTCCTTCCAAAACGTGAAGCCAACACACGGACACTCTAATCAACGTCACTGCACACATGGGAAGAACCTCTCAGTGGTGAGTTGAGACAGGTGTCAGTGAGGTGGGTGGAGTCAGAGAAACACAGCAGGATGCTTCTGTTGTCATGGAGCTTCTTACATCATCATCAGTTTGTACAGAACAAACTCAGCTGACAATTCATGAAACATTTCTGCGTAACAGGGTTTGATTCATCTCAGTTACATCAACAGGACACCTGCATGTCCCGACATCCCCCAGCAGAAGTATTTGGTCTGTTTACAGTATTTTGGACACATGAAGGCAAGATACTCAATCTCCAAATGTTGATGATTATATTTCTAAAGAAGTTTTTTTTTTTTAATTCTTGAGAGGCTTTTAACAAAAGTCTAATCAGATGGTGCCTGAGGGTCTCAGCTCCACACCATGATGCACTGGGCTTCCTCCTCCTCTCTGCTTCTCTCCATCTTTATCCACAACATCCTCATGTGTCAATCATCCATCAACCTCAACTTCTTCCTGGAGGTGCTCTCGCCCTGCAGGTCACCTGGGGCTGTAGACGCTGGGTTGATCACTTCCTGTCCTGGACCAACTACTCTCTAGCTCTGACCCTGTGTTTCTCTCTCCTCTCCACCCCTCCCTCTCCTCTCCCTTTCAACCCCAACCAGTCGAGGCAGATGGCCGCCCACTCTGATCCTGGTTCTGCCTGAGGTTTCTCTCTGTTAAAGGGAGTTTTTCTCTCGCCAGCATCACCAAGTGCTGCTCCTGCGGGAACGTTGGGTCTCTTCCAGCTGAGCTAGAGAGGGAGGTTCTAAACCTGCTCTTTGAGTAAAGTGAAATGGCTTCTGTTGTGATTTGATGTGATATAAATAAAGACTGATTGATTGATTGACTGACTTTAAGAACCCTTGATTACAGGAACAACATTTGTAAGTCTTTGAAAGATGTGATGTCATCAACATGAAGACAACAATAATTGAGTCTTTGACGTTTGACCATCTGGTCTACACACACACACACACACCATCGCAAACACGATGAGATGAGGAACGCCATTGTCAAGTCGACCACACCAGAGGCCAGAAAAGCACTGGATAAGGGTTATGGCCTGGGTCAGCCCTCTGGTTCGTGATGTCACGGTCATTATGGTTTCCTGTAATTGATTGTTGTACACAGAATGTTGATTGTTTTAAGACAAAATCGTTTTCTCTCCAAAAATCAGCTGATTGATGAGAAAATGAAGAAGTCGCATTTGATAAGAGAAGAACTTCTGCTGATAAAAACTCATCACGTGTGTTAATCTTCAATCGTCTTTCACTTTCTGACTTTGATTAATCAGGCCTGATCGATTCTCTCTTTGTTCATCCTGGTCATCAATATTTGCAACAATATGATGATCGATATGATCATCGAGACCCCACGGAACATTATTCTTATTGTTATTGTTTGAAGCAGCTGCTCATGCTAACACCGTTAGCCTCATTAGCTCGCTGTGTCCAAGGTTCGTTCGATAAAGCTGATTTGACTTTTAAGAGCAAAGAACGCGGGCGCGCACACCTCTCGTCTTGTGGTTTCACGCTGCTAACACACAGTTTCATTCTCACAAGGTTCATTGAGGTTCTGCTGGTGTTCCAGCAGCTTCTGTCGAGATTCTACTGGTTTTTAACAGCTTCCACTGAGGTTCTAGTGCCTGACGGACTCACATGAATCTCCTCCGCAGGCCACAGTTCAGCTCAGAAGCTCCGGGGCTCAGAGCGCTCTCACCGGTATTCAAACCGTCAACCTGCCGCTGCCGCTGCCTCCGAGGCTCCGGGCCCCCGGCTGGTTCGTCATGGTCCGCGTCCGGCTTCACGGTTCTCCGGGTTCTCTAGGACCTGTCTTGTGAGTAAAAACTGACTGGGATCCAGTGCGGAGATCCAGCAGGAGTACAGGGCTGATCACACTGGAAACCCCCTCCACTGCTTCCGCCCAGGAAATCCCCCATCAGCCCGGCCAGACCGCGGCCACCGGGGGGCGCTGTGCCCCCGCGAGACAGTTATTTCTTGGCGAATACATAACATTCATAATCATCTGAAGTTCATTTTCAACTTTGTTTCAAACATTTTATCAAAGGAAAAAAAACGCATTCAATCACTGAAACTTTATTTATGAAGCAAAACAAATAGAACAAAACTTATTTCTGAAAATACAACAATAAAAGATGGATAGTTGAGCGTGTGTAATGTATATATATATATATATACACATGTATATACATATATAATGTGTGTGTATATATATACACACACATTATATATGTATATACATACATCTACACAAATATATATATATACAAATATATATATATACAAATATATATATATACAAATATATATATATATATACAAATATATATATACAAATATATATATATATTTGTATATATATATATTTGTATATATATATATTTGTATATATATATATACAAATATATATATATATATATATGTATATATATATAATGTGTGTGTATG
>NC_141336.1:27063026-27145526 GCF_037954235.1 Aulostomus chinensis
TCGTGCGCGCGCACACACACACACACACACACACACAAAATATCAATAATACACAAGTTGGGGGAGCAAACAGGTCCCCTACAGTTTGAATGACAGGTCAGGTCTGTTTTTCCTGATTGGTCCTGAGCAGTGATGACAGGTGACAGTTCATCAGATAACTTGCTCGCTTGCACACATACACACACATACACACACCTGATAAATCAACCGATCAATATGCAGAGGAGCTGAAATCTATGAGGTCAGAGGTCATCAGGAGCCTTCTGGGAGTCAACTGGAGAGGAAGACTCCTGCAGCAGAGAGGAAGACAATGCTCAAACACATTTAACAGGACATTCAATGTTCTTTACTGCATCTTGAGCTACATTTCATGACCAAACCTTTTTGTATACACATTAAAATTAAAAACAAAACCTCTTCTCAAACTACCATTTTGTATATGGAGGGGGGGGGGGGGCGCTGACAACCCTTCAGCTCTGACATCACTGGAGGCTGAGCAGCCTGATGGAGCAGATTCAAAACTCAGGTACAACTAGAGAACCAAAGGAACTCATCCTCACCTCCTTCATCTCTCTGGCAGCGACCTCCTCGTCCTCCTCCTCAGCTGGAATGATGTCCATCTTGTCCTCCTCTGGTCTATCTCCTTCCTCCATCCCATGTTCAGCCTCCCATTCCTGAAGAACCTCATCCAGGTTGAACCTGCGTCTGTAGTTCACGAGGAAGTTTTTCACCTGTATCACCGACTTGTTACCGATCACATCTGAGATGGCTTGGAAGTCCCGCCCATACTTCCTGATGGCTGTGTCAGTGGATGAGAGGAAAGAGGAAACTGGTGAGGAGGAGTGGGGGGGTAGTGCTTGGGGGTGTCATCAAGGTGTGTCAGGTGTTTACCTTGAACAGCCAGCAGCTGCTCATCTGTAGTCCAGCGAGTGTTAAACTTGTGGTTTACCTGAGAAAAACCATGAACACTTCTATCAGGGTTAGGGTTGTACAAAAATGATACAGTATTCCATTGCTAGTTAGCTACATCTAGGGTTGCCAACCGTCCCGTATTAGCCAGGACGCCCCGTATTTGAGGTAAAAGAGGCGCATCCCGTACGGAGCATTGTTTGTCCCGGCCTCCCTGGTAAAGGGAAGATGGAAATATTTTTCGGTTTGTGCGGCATGCAGAGTGTCTGCAGGATGCCTGCCTGTGTGTTTGTGTGCTGTATTCGACAGTCGCTAGGACAGGCAGGCAACACTCGTGCGTGTGCGCGGTGCGGGAGATTCCATTTCCTTGATTATGGTATGAATAGGACTTGTTACAGTAAGTGTAATACATGTAAGCCATGCTATTTTTGTATAACTATGCCAAAATAAACTTTTCTATGCATTTCGGGAGTTTTGACCCACACAATACCCCAAAATTTTTCAACCAGGGGGTGTCCCTTATTTCAGTCTCTAGGAGTTGGCAACCCTAACTACATCGCCAACTCCCTGGTTGGCTACATTGCCATGCTAACTGCCATGTTGGCTATGTCGCCAATTCCCTGGTTGGCTACATGCCCTTCAGTAACTTGCAATCATCTGCTGATAGACTTTTGGAGGTTTCGAGCAACAGCAGAGAGAAAATCCGTTACACAGCTTTTGTCAAATACTCCCAAAAATTGTGGACCAAGGGCCAACAACACAGCACATATCAGGGGAGCAACTAACTAGATTTTTTTTTAAAAAGGAGGCCTAAAAAGTTTTTCTTTGCTAACTTTACTTAGCTTCGCACTTGCTCTCTGCTGCACTTTTAAAAACACACTAATTTGTATCTATTTCATGTGTTGACACTGAAATCTTATTTTCTGTTGCACGATATGCATTTTATAGAATTAGGTGTTACGTCCCATAACAGAACAAAACTTCTGCTACTTTGAAATGTGTTGCCACATGTACCTCTGGTTGCCTGAAATCGTCAACCCCTGAGTTGAGCTTTTCCTTCAGAGTGCTATTGGACTGTTTGATTGTCTGAATCTGAAAAAGACAAAAACAGGTGAGGACAGACATACTGTTTGTAGACAGACAGAATGTTAGATGGACAACCAGCCAGACAGACCTGCCTCTTGAGGGACACCAGTTGACCGTCCAGCTGCCGTGTGAGTCCCTGGGCAGAGTTAGTTGATAGAGAAACAACATCTTGCTGATTCAGGAACATTCCTCTGGGAGGCCGTTTCTTCACACGCTGAGACGCTTTACCACCTGGTGACTGACCGATGGAAAGTGTTCACTACAGGTTCTGTCAGCTGTCCCACACCTTGATTTTTGTAACCTTTGTTCAGTCAGGGGAAACTCACACAGTTACACACTTGGAAGATGCTCAGTACAATCTCAGTCTGATTTGCTGGCCATTGAGTACCCCACCAGTACTGGGGACTGAGCCAATGACCAATACAATCGCAAATTCGCTTCTCTAAAGATTAGGTCACCAGTGCCCTACCAATGACTTCCCCATCCATCTTCAACCACCTATCCAGGATAAGGTCACAGAGGTGGCAGCCTTAATAGGAGCCCCAAACTTCTCTTAATCTGGCCAGTGCTGACCAAGGGATCCTGAGGGGTCCCCAGGCCACTGTGGAGATGTAGCCCCTCCACCTTATCTTTGGTCTGCCATTGGCCTCCCAGCAGGACGCGTCTGTAACACCAGGGTGTCCTGGTGGCACCCTGACCAGATGGTGAACCACTTCAACTGGCCCCTTTGGACCAAAAGCACCAGCAGATCTACCCCGGGTCCCCCCTGAATGACCAAATTTCTCACCTTATCACTAAGGAAGACACCAACCTTCCTCCTGAGGAAACACATTTCAGCCGCTTGTATTCGTGATGTCATTCTTTCAGTCATAACCTCGATTTCATGTCCATAGGTGAGAGTAGAAACTACAGTAACACAGACCAATAGATAGAGGGCTTTGTTTTCTGCCTTCTACAATGTCTTCTATCACCCACAGTGCGTGGGGTACTGGTTTCACAGTATCCTGCAGGTTGACAACATCACTGCCTCGAAGCAACGAGAACTTGCCATCACAACTTCGGCATGGTATCAGCTGCTTCCTAGAGAGAAAAGTGCCCTGGCTGCTTGCAAAGCATACACAGCCCAGTGCCGCTGCTGCGCACCTGGACTTGCCCGGAACAATCAGTAGTGTTGCTGACTGTCCTGTGGGTTGTTAATCTGAGGGAGATGTATGTGAGGAGCCCCAAGAAGAAGTCCAGATTCAGAAGTCCACCTTCAGCTCCACCAGCGGCTTACTAACAGGAGATCTGGCAGGTCCAGGCCAAGGTCCACAATACCATGATACTGTGAAACTGTAAATTTCTCCAAGTTCATGTCTAAAAGTCACACTGGTACGTCCCTGCCAACGATGACCTCAATCACTTTAAACGTCCACAATGACTGTGGATGACAAAGAAACTTCATTGGATGATTTTCTTACCTTCAGCCCTGCAGCATGTTTGACCTCTGACCTTTCAGAGCCCGGGCTCACCTAAAACCCAAGGATACTGATACACTCAGTAAATGGGGAGTTAACAGTCAATCAAGTTGTTAAACAGTTGATGGTTTACCTCCTTCTTGTCTTCTCTCGGCTGGTTTGACTCAAAGTCACTGGGAGGATTATTGTCGTCCACGTCGTCATCACTGCAAAAGTTTCAATAATTTGGTTGACAACAAGCTTGTCAGAAGCCAAATGTTAAGATTCCAAACCGGCAGCAACTGACTCCTGTGTTACCTGTGCAGGTCACAACTCACCTGTCATCTTTCTCTCTCTTGTGTTTGCGGGTCTGACGGTCCATCAAGCTGGTTTTACTGCGACTTTTCTTCCAAGAGTAATAAAAGCGAACCAAACTGGCCATCGACTTATCAGGTAACTAGAAATACAAACACGACATCTTAATCCGTACTGGTCACAGTGGGTGTAGAACTGCTGGTTTGCATCAGGAACTGACCATCTGCTGGATACGGTGAAAACTCTTCCCGTGGAAACTGAAGGCCTGCTCAAACAGGACTCTGTCCTCCACCGTCCACTCGTCGGGAAACGGAGTGAAGTTTGGCAGGTCAGCCAGAGATTTCTCAATGTTGTGTTTGTGCCAGAAAAGCATCCCAAGAGCCTGGAAGTGACACATCCATGAAACACGGTGATGTCACTACAGATGGAGCATGATGAGGATGAAAATTTACCTGCTCCATGTTGTAGCCATGTTTCTCTTTGGCGATGGCGATGTACTCATCCACTGGAACACAGCAAACATGGTGGACTAAGATACGGAATGATCGGATGTAGAACTAATAGCTGATTGACATCTCAAGTCTTACACTGAGTCTGGTTCAGGCAGCTGCTGGGGATCCACACCAGCATGCCCAGGTTGTCTCTGAGCTGAGCCACCTGGGCTACCTCTGGAAGCACACACACACACACACACACACACACACACATCCCCAATCTTCTTCATGTTCAGGAGCACATGCAATAATGCCACTTCCACCTAGGGCCTGACCCGTATGGGCTCCTTACTGATTTTACAATTGAGAAAACAAATCAGTCATCGCTGATACGAGCAACCGAACAGATCCAAGAGAGATCTCTCTATGTTCACTTTGCACCGACATGATGATGTAAAGGTTGAAGGTTAATGTCTGGAAAACTTAATTTATAAAAAAATACACATTTAATATCATCATAGATGACCATTTCAATACAAGCCAAAATAAAATAGTGAAATAAACAAGGTTGAGATGCTGGCGTGCCCTCTGATGGACACACCACGTTTACACCACCAGCAGCTTTGTTTTCTGCGCACATTGGAAAATGTATGCAACAGGATGGATGGCAATAATGGCCCTACTTCCTTCTGGGTTTTTAAGTGTCAGCTGCATCCAAACGCAAGATACATGATCCTGCATCACTCAACTTTCGATCAGGAGAATCTATCAGACTGCCAGAGCCAGTTAGAACCCTACTGCCACCAGCTGCTTGTCTTGGGTGGACAGCTGACAGGTCAGATCCTCACAACAAAATGGCACTTTTCCAAATGTTTTCTGACACACGTGAAAAGTGAATAACGGAAACAGGACTGGGGGATCAGGCCCGACTATCGCCTCCTTCCTCAGGTCCAAACCCACTAACATCAGCGTCCAACAGTCCGTCAGAGCGCCAGTCCCCCTCCGGACCCCACCTCAGGTGGAGCTGGTAGAGGAGTGGTGCTCAGCTGGCGCATGTCGGAGTCTCGTTTCACTCAGGATGAGTGAGGACTGAACAAACTGGTGCACTACTTGAGACTTGGGGAAAGTCGAGCGGAAATTGCCATTTACACCGACTTCTCAATGTGCATGTCTTGTTACACCGTCACGTATCAGTGCCACATGAGTGCTGTCACATCCACGGAGGCTCGGCGGGCGGAACTGGAACCCATCTCGCTGTAGTGGAGGTGCTCGAGGCTCCCACTCAGCCTCGAGCCTCCTCGGCTTTCTTACCAGGGTCAAAGTCCGGAACGACAGCTTGATACTGCGGTCCGACCCGCATCCCGCCTCCGCCTGTGCGCGCGCGCGCGCACACACACACACACACACACACACACACACACACACACACACACACACACACACACTTCTTAGTCTCGGTTCTTATATACGGAAAAGCCGCCCCCCCGGTGAACGAGACTTCTCACCGTGCTCCTCGTCGCTACTGGAGCCTGAACTTCCTTCTTCCCAGCAGTTGCTAGTGTTGGTTCCATTACCGGACAGACTCTTGGCGCCGAGCTGAGCGGCTGCTCCGGCGCCGCCGCCTGCCGAGGCTCTGCCTCTCCTCTTCCCCGGAACCTCCAGGTTTCTCTCCAACATCACCGGCATGACGACGGAGGGAGCGCAGGCTTCCTCGACTTCCAGTGAGCTTCCAAACGGGCAAGCTGCTCCGCCAGTGGAACCGGACCGGTGACTGCTAACGTGTAGCCTCGGCGTTAAACTCACAGAGAGCAGCGGCGCAAGCTTCCGGTGTGAAAGTGGAGAACCCTAATAACTACAGTTCCCAGAATGCACTATAACAGGACGCTGCGTAGCTGCCACAACCGACGAACTGAACGGTCACTCCATCAAAAAAAAAGAACGGTCACTTCAAAGAGTAGGATACACAGAAACGAAGTTGTTGGGAGCCACCAGATGGCGATACGCCACATTGAAAATGCAACAAGAGCCGGAGGACAGCAGAGTGACGTCAGTGGAACGATGTTCAGTAATAAACTACAGTTGTTTAGCCAGCAGAAGTAACAATAAAAGTTAACATCATTAAGGAAATTAATACCTGCTGCAACATGACATCACCTCCTTAATGTGATAAACAGAATTTACAAACTGAAATTGTTTCTTTCTATAGTTGATGATATTTCTCAGACTTTTCAATTAATGATGCAGACTCCGTCTCCAACCCTGCCAAAGACCTGATTCCCCGCATCCATGATGAATTTGCAGAGCAGTGGGACCTTTGTCTTTAGACAAATCCCCAGGTAGCGATGGTCTTACAGCCAAATTCTACAAACGTTTTTGGGACATATTAAAAGATCCATTCTTTCTGATGTTAAAAGGAGTAGGTGATAATTTGACATTTCCTCCCACTATGAAACAAGGCATAACGTTAGTGATTCACAGTCTGGCTTTATGAAGGGCAGAGCCGTTCACACCAATATATGTTTGGTTCTGGATCTCTTAGATTACAGTCATTTTGTAGCCTATAGAATACATAATAACCTCTTTACCAGGAGGTACATCTCCTCGATTTACAATCCAACACGGGTCAAACAGGGCTGTCCCATTTCTCTTTATAATAGCTATAGGGTTAGGGTCAGCTTCTCTCTCGCCACTGACCCCCCCCCCCCCCCAACTAGCTAACAACTAACTAACCCTAACTCACTAACCAGCTAGGATAACCAACTAATCCTAACCTCCTAACAATCACACATCAACTGGTTGTTTTATATCTGGCACCTGAATCTGTTACTACTGTACTCTTACTTCTCTGTCTCCATTATTTGTTGTTTGTTTATTTATCTATTAAGTTAGCTAAAAGGCTAAATTTCACCTGGAGCCGGGTTAGGGTTATATAACACCCCCCCACACACACACACACACACACACACACACAGTGAGGGCTGCTATGTTCGCTATGTGCTCAATGTGGGACACTTGACCCGTCCCTCAAAACAAACATCCACACATGGCATGGAGCAGCAGGATGGGGGTGGGTGGGGAGCTATAAAAGCCTCAAGGAGCCAAGTAGGAAGGTTGGACACTGAGAGACATGGACACACGCTGGGAGACATGGACACACGCTGGGAGACATGGACACAGGCGGGGACACTGAGACATGCATCTGAGTTTTCTTGATTTTTGGAAGATTTCGTTGTATTGAGGTTGGAGGACTAGCAGCGTCCCAGGTGTGTTTGGGTGGTGCAGAGACCCGTCCCACAGACACCATGCCATCATTGGTGTCTTCAACACAGCGTCAGTGTGAGAAGACAGCATTTGCCTTCTACTGCGCGGTGCGAGAGGGGCTGGCTGTCTGGCTGCTAGAGGACATGCGTAACATGGAGGTCTTCTGCTGGGACGACAGTCGACCGCGCTCCTTCTCTCCCGCAGAGGCTCTGCTGTACGCGCTGGTGCACGACCACCAGGACTACGCTCGCTACTTGCTCAACAGGTTCTCAGTGAGTGCACTCAGTGCCCCACGCTGCAAATTCTGCTGCTGCCACAGAAGCAGCATGCCGCACCTCAACATGGCCGTGCGTTACAACCGCCTCGCAATCCTTGGCATGATGGTGGAGACGCTGAAGAGCTCAGACCTGAAGAGCTGGCAGCAGGTGTACCTGGACAGCTGCAGTGGCTGTGCACATGAGGTGGACGCTGGAAAGACAGCCGTGCAGCTGGCAGTGGAGCTTTCCCGGCCCGACTGTCTGCTGCTGCTGCTGGCTCATGGAGCATGTCCCCAAGGCCTCGATGCAGCCCTGGAGAGACTTGACTTGTCTAGCATGGCAGCTCGGGGCCATGCACAGCGCTGTCTGGACCTCCTGCTACTGTTCCTCCCAAAACTGCCAATTTTGCACCGCCTCCAGAATGAGCCGCAGCACTGGCAAAGCCTGCTGGGAAATGAAATGTTCAGCTGGCTGTGTGGACTGGCCCCACCGCCTCTGCTACTGCAGGCTCTCAGGACTTTGGCCCGCTGTGTTCCAGGTCAGATAAGCCACCTGCCCAACTTCCTGCAGCCAAACAGCTGGCAGTGATGTCACTGACACTGTAGAAAAACACTTGTTTGTTGACGTGTAAATACATTGTAAACAACACAGATCAGTAGAGACATCTCAGACTGAAATCAGCAGATAGGTTTGACCTGAAGGTGTCTTGTGTTGTGAGTTTGTGACAATAAAGATGAGTGATGATTGACTCCTTAGTATTCATTCAGGCTTCATCTCTTTAAAAACCTGCAGCACAAAGATGCCACTAGAAAAACAATGAGATGATAGTAAACAGAGAATAAATCAATTTGAAAAACATATTTTAATTGAGTTTTGGTTGCATGGTCAGATAAAGGAAGCCAAGCAGCGATCTGACTGGTCGGGCAACTGTGACCCCAAACACGCTTCCATTTTCTCCTCTCATCAGCGCTCCAGATAATGAGACTGAGACAATGCTGTTGTTGATCCCTGCAAAAAAACTTTACTGGTACATAGAAATCCATCCATATGGGCGGCATGGCTCAGGGGGAGAGTGGCCGTCTAGCAACCAAAGGGTCGCAGGTTCGATCCTCGACCCCGGTGACCATGTCGAAGTGTCCTTGAGCAAGATACTGAACCCCTAATTGCTCCTGATGAGCAGGTTGGCGCCTTGCATGGCAGCCTCCACCATCAGTGTGTGAGTGTGTGTGAATGAGACGACACTGTGAAGAGCTTTGAGTGCCGCGAAGGTAGAAAAGCGCTCTATAAAATTGAGTCCATTTACCATCCATCCATCATCCCTCCATCATCCCTCCATGTTCCCCCTCTTCTCCTGTTGAGGGTGGTGGGGGTGGAGCCTATCCCAGCAGCCTTCCCCCTGGACAGGTCACCAGTCCATGGCAGGGCCAACACATAGAGACAGACAACCATTGGCTCTCCCAGCCATGCCTACGGTCAATTTAGAGTCTGGATTAACCTGGTCCCTCTTGATGTCTTTGGACTGTGGAGGAAGCTGGAGTACCAGAGAGAACCCAGCAGGAACAGGGAGAACATGGAGACTCACCCAGAAAGACCCCGTGCTGCAGCCGGGGCTCCACCCACAACCTTCTTGCTGGGGGCCACAGGGAGGACCACTGCTCCACCCACAACCTTCTTGCTGGGGGGCCACAGGGAGGACCAGTGAGGATAGGCTCCATCCCCACCACCCTTAACAGGAGAAGAGGGAGAAGATGGAGGGATGGATGGACAGCATTTAAGATTCTAAAGTGAATTTGTGCATATGTGTGTATATATATATATATATATATATATATATATATGTATATCTGTATATATATATGTTTATATATATAAAAACACACGTATATCTATATCTATATCTATATCTATGTACACACACACACACACACACACACACATGGACGGTTTGGCTCCATACTGCCTCAAGTGTCTCTCCTGGAATGACACTGGGACCCTGGAGTCCATGTGGGTCCAGTGAACTCATCGTTATGCTCCAGGAACCAGTGTGAACTGCCAGAAGTGGCTATCAGGAGAAAGTTCATTGAGGTCTTAAAGGGACAGACGTGGTCAGCAGCAGTACTCAGGTGGACTCAGACCTTTAACCCTATGAGCCCGTGTGAACCGCAGCTGGAGGTTCCTGTTCTCAGCTGACGAGTGGAACCGGTGAGATCTTCTGTTCAAGGCTCCACGTGTGCAGCCTTCTCAGATACACTTCATCACACATTCATTGTAACCTGTGGTTATTTGAGCTATTGAAATGAGATCAAAATGAATAAATTAGGTTTGGAGAGAATTTCAGTTTTCATGTATTTCTTTGAAATTAAGCAAAACAGCAGTATTTGATGAGCTGGTCTAAACAGTTGACTGTCAATGGGATCAATAACAGATTGATCGTATATTAGCATCCAGAAGCTAAACTATAAAGTAAAGTTTGGAGGGTGGCACAGTATCTTAAGAACCCTGTTCTATATACCAGTACTGCGGTCTCAGGAGGCCCCGCCCACTTTGAGAACATGTTTTCAAGAGCTGCAAAAAACAGACAACCACAAAGGACATTGAATCAAACTAAAGATCAATCATTAAAGAAGTTTATTAAGTTCACGGATGACATCAAAACAGGTGGGTTCACAATGAGATTCTATTAGTCAGCAGCAGAACATCCAGCCAATCAGCAGAGGGCAGGCTGCGATCACCAGCTGCTCAAGTTTCCAAGGTAATCCTCTCATAGACCTGAAGAGAGAATTGTAAATCCTGAACAAGTCCCCTGGAGTCCCTCACAACCCACCAGAGACCCTCTTAGTCCCCCGGAATCCATCAGACACCACCAAAGTCCCTCATGGTACAATGGAGACCACGGGGTCGATCAGACGCCGGTTCACAATTAAAACCAAGTTAAGTCAGATGTTTATTAAACAAATACCCATTCCTGTGGTGGGCTTTCAGTCTGCTGCTATGGTAACCGAGACATGGACCTGGACAGGTTTCAATTATCACATTAACTGGAGTCTAATTTCAGGTCAGCTTGAAGATTCTGATCAATAATCAATAAATTACAAAAACAATCAGGCTGATGTCACTGCAGGAATACTAAAACACAGAATTACTCGACCAGTTAGAACCCCAAAGAACCAGTTAGAGCCAGTCTACAGGTCACCATCCTTTCAGAATAAAGTGCTTCCTACTAAAATAAAAATAAAAGTTTCAGTTTTCTTTATTTCCAAGCAGAAACCTTGGCTCCCTTTGTAGCAGCCATCTTGTTTTAGGATCATCGTCTGAAAATTAATGCCACAGGAAGTGATGTCAGCTGACTGCTGAGAGCATGGGGATCCGGAAATAGTGTCACTGTGGCATCGTAGCACACCAGATCAGTTATCTGTGATGTCACACTTCAAATGAGTTCCCATTCGTCATCAACGTCATCTCCAGTGGGGGGAGGCTCTGAAGGGGGATGTCTACAGGGCGTCTGTGGGAGGAACTTAGTCAGCCGATGGGACAACCCACCCACCAGAGTGACGGCCCACAACTCGTCATCTGAAGTAACTGTTGGAAGAATTTTCACGATATTAGCATTGAGATTTACATGAAGGCACCCAGTATCAGACCAGTATTAGGATGACCAGTGTGACCTCACTACGATCCCAGTATAAACTCAGTCTGACCTGTTAGCCAGTTGGCATTCCCAGGGATCTTCTTCCAGTAGTCTCCAGCAGGGTTTCTGTCTGAGATGCCGTAACGTCGCGCCACTTCTCCATTTAGGCAACGAACCCAGACCGTCTGCGAGCTGAGGACCAGCTGACTCACTGCCAGACCTGAAACACGCCAGACGTGGTGACAGTGGGCGGAGTCAACTTAACATCCCAGTTTTTCATGTGACCATATTTGGAGGAGGGGGCAGTATTTGAGAGATGTGAACTGCGGCACTGTCTGAGGCTGGTGTCCCACCTCCAACTCAGAAAGACCATGTCCCTAATGATCCCAAACTCAAAGCCAACCTGAGGATTCCTCCAGTGGATGGTCAGGGAACCACAGCTTCTTGGTAGCTGTCAGACTGGCGAGCCAATCAGAAATTGGCCACTTGAGGGAAAATGGATAAGCGTGGCCATGAACATGAAGGTGTGATGGTCAGGGGTGTGGTTACTGCAGTAAATTAGATCTGAAGGATTTCCATTGTTACAAGTCTACAATGAGGACACTGAAGCAAATGGACGGGAATGATAATGTCCCAGACCCACAGACCTGCACCTGGATTTGGAGACATATCTTTGCGTGTCCCAACCAGGTTCATATAGACACCTGACAAATGCAAATGTGTCTTCAAGTCACATCACCCCTCATTGACCGTGTCCTGGATGGGTCCCATTTACCTCAGAATTTTTTGTTTTTCTGATTGTGGCATTTCCATCCATATTCTCCATTCGCATTATCGTAATATATCAGCAACAGGTTGAAGGAATTTCAACAATTTTGCAATAAATGCCCACCGGCATTGAAGTATGACCTCAAAAGACTTTGGAGGTCAAAGGTCAAGGGAACCATGACAGGCACAAATAGTGCAGGGTTTTTGGATAAAGTTTTGGTTCAGGACCTCACTGCCTACCTGTCAATGTGCCAGCTGGGTTAATATTCACTGACATCTACTCTACTTTTTAATTCTACTTGAGTAGATTCATAGACCAGACGTTTTACTTCTATTTGAATAAAATTCCATCAAATAACCCTACTTATATTCGAGTAGGATATTTTTGTACTTTCTCTAACCCTGGAAAGGTCCAATAAAATGTTTCTGTTGTAGTGGTAGCTCGCCATGCTTGTTTGCCACACCAACTCGCTTCCTGCGTGTTGTCCAGCATCCTGTGTTGCCCCCTGTTGCTGAGAACACTGAGGTAGTGTACCTGGAACCAGGTCCCAGTCCGTCCCGACAGGCATCTCATCACTAAGTCCCGTCCTGACGAAGACACTCCCTCTGTTGTCCACTGCCCAGAGAAGACGGTCGTTAGGACTCGTCTGAATACTGACCAGCTGGACTCCGATTGGCTGCAGACACACAAGGTCAGTTACCTCTGTGTGTGTGTGTGTGTGTGTGTGTGTGTGTGTGTGTGTGTTTACCTGTACAGGCGGTTCTATGTGGATCCAGGCTGGCAGCATCATACTAGGGTTCAGAGGTTGAGTTCCAACCCGGAAGTAAACGACTCCTCGACTATCCACTGCCCAGACATTCTGACTGCCGCAGCTCACACTGACCAGACGAACACTTCCTGTAACAGTCACATGATGCATCACAGCAGATCAATCTTTGCCAACAGCATCCAAATCACAGGACTCTTCCAGTCTGGCAGGCATTTGTTGAACAGCTTTGGATGAAGCAATAAGCTCGCGAATGTATGTTCTCCTGAGATGGCACCTTGCTTCAACCTGGGAGCCAGCCACCTTCCAAATCAGGTTACCCAGACAACCGGCACATTCAGCCTGACACTCCTGAATAAGTTCTGAAAATGTTGCAGCGGATTTCCAAATAAATATTATTTTGATAAACATACTACATTTAAGTGGTTCCATTCTCACCTGGATATCTTTGCTGCAGTGCTTTGAATTATAGGAATATCAAGGAGGTGGACAGATGCAGACAGGGGTGGGAATCTTGGGATGAGGCTACGATTCAGAGGGCCCCAACTGATGATAAAACAAATGCTTTTTCTGTGTTTGACCCTCAGGAAGACAAGCTGGTGTCCTCAATCAATCAGTCTTGATATATATCTCACCAAATCACAACAGAAGCCTTATCTCAAGGCCCTTTACTCAAAGAGCAGGTCTAGAACCTCCCTCTTTGACTCAGATGGAAGAGACCCAACGTTCCCACTAGAACATCACTCGGTGAAGCTGGCGAGAAAAAACTCCCTTTAACAGGAAGAAACCTCAGGCAGAACCGGGCTCAGAGTGGGCGGCCATCTGCCTCAACTGGTTGGGATTGAGAGGGAGAGGTGAGAGATGGGGGTGGGAATGGAGAGGAGAGTGAGGGGTGGGGGGGTGCAGGGGGATAAGAGGCATGGCGTCAACGAATGGGAATCTCAATAAAAAATAAAGAATGACTCACAGTCCCTCCCTGTATATCAATCACATCTGAGGACCCACCCTTCTCGCCACTCTGCTGTAATGGTTGTCTGTTGTCCATCAGTCTGACTAATGCTGCCCGTTTTTGGTGTAGATCGTGAAGTATCTTTGGGTTAGTATAATTAATATTATCATTGTACAACACACACGCAGCCTTCAGAGAACGTTTTCATGACTGCAGCCTCCCCTGAGTGCATTTTAATGTCACTCACTGCGTTCAAGCACTCTGCTCTCATTTTTCTGGCTATTCCCAGTTGTTTACACAACTTTAAAACCTGCTAACTACTTTAGCTTAGTGCTGATATCTTGTTTGCCCCTCTGCCCTGTTCTCTCTCTCAGTGTCTCTTAGCGCTCTTAGCTATCCCAGCTCCCTAGGCTTTCCCTCGTCAAAGCCTGCTGGAATTTTGTAGCTCACACTTCAGAGAGCACAGAAGGAGACTAAGGTGGGCAAGAGGTGGTAGAGTAACGGGGTCAAAACACCAACACTAATCACATAAACCAGTCAAGACTGTTAGTTGCTGGGTGTGGGAGGAGGATCTGGTGACTTCTGGTGAACGCCACGTCCCTGTCTGTCTGTCAGTCTCTCCTCCTTTCTCTCCCTCTTTATCTCTGTCCCTCTCTTTCCTTCTGTCTCTCTGTCCTCCTCCATTCTCTGTCTTTGTCTCTGTCCTGCTCTCCTGCTCTCTCTCCGTCCCCACTGATCCTGGATCTGCTCCACCTTCCTGCTGGTAAAGGAAGGTTCTGGTGGCTGGTGTTGCAGGATGTGCTGCTGATGGAGAATTGTTGGGAAACACAGAAGTGTAGAATATGGTGTCACCACAGACACAGAGAATGCCATCACGTGCTGTCAGTAATCATCTTGCACCTCCATGAAGCAATGTCATTACACTAAAAAGTAAGGACAAGCATTTAAAGCATATATCCCCTGCAGACATTTAAACTATCGGTCCAAGTCCAACCCCAGGATTCTGGAGCAAACAAGAAGATGTGAGGTCATTTATGCGAGGCACATAATCCACTACAACTGACAATGTGATTGGTGGAACCAGCAGTGTGATTGTGTTTGTGTTTGTGTGTGCGCGCAATGCAGAGTCCTATGTCACATGACACACACACAGCTGTGTGACTTAATCACTTTGACAGGTGTACGTTGCGTAACAGGTTTGTAATTCAGGTCCAGGGTTTCAGAGGTCAACATGGAGACAGTGTGTGTGCGTCAAACTGTAACCCGATTGGACAGTCAGTTCTGTTTTTAGTTCCTCGGCACTTCTCGTTATCAGAGAGCACCTGACTATGCGTTTGTGTCCTGGTTTACAAGCTGATGATGATATTTACATCTACAAGAAGGAAATCTGAAACCATGCCCATCTAAAAGCTTAAACATTGGTTAAACTTCCAGGCTCAAGGAAAATACAAAACCATCCACCCGTCTTCTCCCTCTCCTCCTGTTGAGGGTGGTGGGGGTGGAGCCTATCCCAGCAGCCTTCCCCCTGGACAGGTCACCAGTCCGTGGCAGGGCCAACACATAGAGACAGACAACCATTGGCTCTCCCAGCCACGCCTACGGTCAATTTAGAGTCTGGATTAACCTGGTCCCTCTTGATGTCTTTGGACTGTGGAGGAAGCTGGAGTACCAGAGAGAACCCAGCAGGAACAGGGAGAACATGGAGACTCACCCAGAAAGACCCCGTGCTGCAGCCGGGGCTCCACCCACAACCTTCTTGATGGGGGGCCACAGGGAGGACCACTGCTCCACCGGGCCGCCCTGTATTAAACCAACCCTGGGAATAACTGAACATAAGCTCATGTAGGCTGATGCCATCAGTGAAACCATTTCTCGTCCTTGGACATGACATTGCCATAAATCCTGTTTGACGATGTCTGACGGTTTAGTCCTGGTTGTAACGATAATGACCGAGCTCACCTCTACAAATTCATCAGCAGACGGATCAAGATGCTTTATATTTTTCTTCCAGCTGTTTTCTTTTCTCTTTAGTTCTTCAAGTTAATATCAAGACATTTATTTTTTACAAAAACAGCAGAAGACGTGAAAAATTATCCATGGAAGTTATTTGTGACTTAACCAAACAGATTTCACAACAGGTAACAAATGCTGAGTCCATGACATTCCAGGTCTTCCAACACGGTTTAAGCAATGAATTTAGCATAACTTCTATCTGGTTGTTTTATGTGATGAACAGAACCCTGCTGGACACCTACCAAGCTGACTGAGGTCCAGTGGTGTCCAATGCATACCAGTGGGACAGGATGGAGACAGAGTACGAATACTAACTCGGCCATGTGCGTCCAAACCCCACAGAGCATCCTGACATGCCGACAAGTGAATCAGCTCCACCTGAGCAGGTAAAAAAAAATTTAACGTTATCAGAACACATGGAGAGACCAGTCCAGTCACAACAAGACAGGAGCCTGATGTGTTACCTCTGGAGGCAGAGACACTGAGGAGGGGCGGAGCTCGCCATCCTGATCCCAGATACAGAACAGATCCTTCCTGCTCTGGGCCAACCACAGGAATGTACCTGGGACACAGGTGAGACAAGGGCAACACTTATCACTTGAAGCTGCTGATGTCCAAGTGAGTGAGTCCAGGTGTGTTACCTTCTCTGTGAGGGACAGGTGAACAAGTGATGAAGGTCCACCTGGTGGCAGAGACTGTCCCTCTTGGAACAACATTCTGCCAGAAAGTCCCTGAAGACCAAATCACAAAAAAGCACTCAGAGCCTCAAACTTGATGCTGGAAGCTGGTCTGAACATGTTCTGGTCTGAACTACTGACCCACGAGGCTGCCGCGGGCCAGGTGCAACTGATTACGTCCCGAGGCCACCCAGACACCGCTGGCGTTGGCGCTGACCAGGCTTGGTTGGCACTGTGAGTACTGTGACAGAAAGGCAACCACCCGCTCCACTGGAGCCTTGGTCACCGTGGCAACGCTGTGTGTAGCCTGCAGCAGGGTCTGGAACAAGCTGCCCTGGTCAAAGACTACATAGTCCGAGATACTGATCTGAAAGAGAGAATTAAGAGTCACTCTCCATGCTCGGGCTCACGGCTTCCAGTCAAGTGGTCAGAACCCTACTGCACTTTCAACTAGTTGTTTTAACTTTCGCCAGCATAGAAAAACTCTGACGCTGTTGTGTGTTAGAGAGCATTATTGTGCACCTCGTGATGGAATTCTGCATGTTTAGGTCCACAAACCTTTTTAATATTACACAATCAAATTAAACACATGAGAGTGAGAAAAAACACAAAACGAATGAAATATCAACTCAGTTATATGCTTGAAAATCACTTATTTTATAACAAGGTGTTTTTCTCCATTTTCTTTTCTGGAAATGAGTTTTTGGTAAAAATCCAAAAGCGTCAATAAAATGAATAGAATCATAAGGGATTTATGAAAACGACAATAAAGACATTGCTCTCTTATGGTTACAGTGGTCTAATGTTCCGGTGCAAAACTCAGTTCTGATGCTTGCTGACCTGTGGTGCTGGTTCAACTAGAATTCTTGCCTGGCGGTCGTCTTCCTCAAAATGACCTGATGTCATGCAAGTTAACCTTTGACCCTCTGGATAAAATACGAGATGTTGGACAACCGTGTAGAATTGGTGTTAATTCTAAAGTTGCAGTGAACTTTGACCACAAAGATCTTCAGAGTCCATGTGAATGTTCGTGTATGGCTTTACACACACACACACACACACACACACACACACACACACACACACACACTCTGTCCCCCCCTGTACCTGCCACCAATGGTCATCATGTCCCTGCGGTCTGGAGGAACTGATGCCAGTTCTGAACCAGAGGCTGCCACTGGAATCCAGCGCCCAGGCAGTACCACCGTCACCCAGTGCAACACACATCAAGTCCAGACCCTGAGCCTCACTGTGACATGCGCATGCACGTACGCGCGCGTGCACACACACACACACACACACACACACACACACACACACACACACACACACACACACACACACACACACACACACAGAGTTAGCAGCCTCAGGGGGCATAATGTTCTGGACAAACACAACATTGTTGTTAGGCCAAGAGTGTCAGTGTGTGTGTTTGTGCGTGCGTACCTGACTGTGTCGTACTTCCAGCCGTCTCCCTCGCTGCAGTAGCTGCTCAACCCTTCTCGGTAGAATAAAGCCTTGTGTTCACTCAGAGCCCAGACCACGCCTCCTCTCACACACACCTGGCTGAACACACATGGCGTGTCCACCTTCACTGAGCGCGCACAGGGCCGCTCCACACTCAGACCTGGAGGACACATATACTTGTTACCATGGCAACCACAAATAGCAGAGCAGGTGAGGTCAGAGGTGAAATAAGCACTGATTGCTGCAGTAAAAACAGGGAGATGGCAAGTTTGGAATGTAGCCAAGTGAGAGGTGAACCCTAACATCAGATAGAGCTGCAGCACCAGGGTGCCCCCTGCTGGTCCAACCGGGACCCATCCATCCCTCCATGTTCTCCCTCTTCTTCGTTTAAGGGTGGTGGGGGTGGAGCCTATCCCAGCAGCCTTCCCCCTGGACAGGTCACCAGTCCATGGCAGGGCCAACACATAGAGACAGACAACCATTGGCTCTCCCAGCCACGCCTACGGTCAATTTAGAGTCTGGATTAACCTGGTCCCTCTTGATGTCTTTGGACTGTGGAGGAAGCTGGAGTACCAGAGAGAACCCAGCAGGAACAGGGAGAACATGGAGACTCACCCAGAAA
This sequence comes from Aulostomus chinensis, assembly GCF_037954235.1. Lineage (NCBI taxonomy): Eukaryota > Metazoa > Chordata > Actinopteri > Syngnathiformes > Aulostomidae > Aulostomus > Aulostomus chinensis. Next base: position 27,081,619 of record NC_141336.1, read on the forward strand.
GACCCCGTGCTGCAGCCGGGGCTCCACCCACAACCTTCTTGCTGGGGGGCCACAGTGCTAACCACTGCACCACCCTGCCAATTGGGACCCCGATGTCACAAAACAGGAAATTATGCACTGTCAAGCCTTCATTCTTTTGCTGAACCAACATTTTAATGTTTGAGAAAGATTGTGCTTCCTCCGTCAGACAGTCGTTACCTGTCTGCAGGCACAGGTCTCCATTTGTCCTGATGATCCAGGCCGAATCGTCACTCAGAGCTATGAAGGCCGTCTGGTCCAAGGCTTTGTACCAGTGGCGTTTTCCTTTCACCGTGACTTTGGCACAAGCAAAAGCTGTCATGGTCTTCTGTTCCACCTTCCACAGCAGATGACCTGAAGGAGTTATCAATAGTTGGCATCTAGCTAACACAGTCCCACAAGGAGTGATGTTGGCTGCTAACCTGAAGGTGATAACGCCATCTGGTGGACACTGTCTTCAAAGCGTTGCCACTGGAGGCCAGTTTCAGGCAGAATACTGCAGAATAATCCTCCTTTAAAGTCCAGACACCACACGTACCTGCAACACACGTCACCTGATGGGCTTCATTTATTGCAGAGTCAAATTAAATATTAAAGCAAATATGATTTCCATCGGATCTGTAAAGGATTAGCTCATGCTGCCACTGCATGTAGGGCTTTACCCACTGTACCCATTACAATTGTGTATCTGGATCATTGTAACATTATTCAGTGATAATGCTGCTAACAGCACTGCAACAGAAATAGGTACAACACAGACTCTTTAAAAGTGTTAGCCACCTTTTAGTGTTTACGCTGGTCCGTCAGTCAGCATGGGAAGGACACACTGTCCAATGTTTCTGCACAACTTTCCAAAGTCAAACCAAGGGGCGATTCCCAACGTGTGTGTGTGTGTGTGTGTGTGTGTGTGTGTGTGTGTGTGTGTGTGTGTATTATCTCGGTTTAAATTTCAATCTGTGGTTGTTCATGGATTCTCTTCATCAGGGAAACAAGATCAGCAGCATAAAGACCAGGATTACTAACAAACCTTCAAGTACAGATTGATGAAGACATCACATGAACCACACACCTGTCAGTCACATGACCACTCTCTCTCTCTCTCTCTCTCTTACACACACACACACACACACACACACACACACACACACACACACACACACACACACACACACACACACACACCTGTCAGTCACTTGCAGGCTTAGTATTCCACAGCCTGGTCCAGAGTAGCCCATCCAGCTTTCTGCCAACTGGAATGACAAAAGATAAACGTCAATTAAATCATGCTTTGTCTCACCTGGGAAGATCTGCATTTGTCTCACCTGGACAGGTTTGTTTCTGTCTCTGCCCTGAAGCTCTCGGTCTGTCTCTGTGTCCGTCATCTTCTCCGTCTGACTGCAGCTGTGCACCTCTGCTCTGCAACCAGCAGGGGGCACAGTGTGGCAGTAGATGTCTCCCTCTTCATCACTGGACAGGCTGGGTTTCCTGTCCAGATTGGACACGGTGGAGTAAAACATCTGGTCATCACGGCCAGCAGGGGGCAAATCACCTTCCTGCACACAAACGTTAAACATTTTAATTTATCTTTTCACAGAGCGCCGTTCAATAGTCTGGGTGCATCAGAATCGTAAATTTTGTTTCAGAAGGATCCAGCTGAGTCATGTGTTCTGGAAGTATTTCTGTGGCAGCCAATGAATTGAACTGTTAGCTCCTCTAGCATAGATGCACCGGAGCATCTTCCTGCCAGAAGAGGAGACGATATCGTCCCACAATGCCTTGCTGCATAGACTGGCCCAGAAATGAAGTCAGAACCAGAACCACCATGGTTTCCTCTCCAGCAGCTCCAAGTGGAGCAGAGTTTCCACCGGAGAGTTTACAACTCCAGTTTTAGTTCTGGTGCTCGTGTCCAACAACATCTACTGCTGCTCGCATGGACGTGTGAAGAAGGACTTCAGCAGCCTCTCTGGTCCTGACATAGCATCATCACATCAACAGCCACTGGTAAGCAATCAGTTGTTAGGAGGACGGCAACTGGGTGGCGGCATGTCAGAAGTTTTGATCATCCATAACACCTCCTGTGTAAACGTTCATGCAGACTGATCATCACAGCTGTGCCGTCTCTGTCATGACATCATCACATCTCCAAGGACTGCGTCTGGATGACAGCTGCCTCCAAGAAGATTTAGCTGATGGTTGGGAGCCAACAGCCATCTTCACGAAGCCCTGTAACATTGTAATCTACCAGCCTTTTTTCTTTGAGCAACTGTGTCCCATTGGAGTTGCTGGAGGTTTTGTTCTGCCTTTGATTTGAGGGAGCTGCAGCAGCTGGTTGTTGCCTGGACATTACGTCTCTGTGTCCTGATTACTATTCTCTCATTCACCCTGCTTGGTTAGGCGAACCCAAGATGTTCGGTTACATTGGCAGCTGTTTGTTTTGAACAAGTTGCCATTCGTGTGCATCTGTCAATCAAGTGGCTATTGCTATTAGTTTAGCTTCTTCTTTATAGCTGGTGAAAAACAGTGGGGACTGCCGTGGCAATGCCATCAACTGTAGGATGTTTGACAGCCCCTCTGCTGAAGACCTCACATATCTGACCGACACCACCTGTGAAAGATACGACCACCAAGCCAGACAGCACAGCACAGTGGGGTCAGCTGCAAGAACACACAGGTCCAGGATTACACATTTACGTACCTCCTCTTCCTCATCTGGTCCAATCAGAGGGCTCAGAAACTCATCCTCCTGCTCTTCCATTGGCTGCTGCTCCTGTTCATCATCCTGGTCTGTTTTGTGCATGTAGGAGAATGTGCATTCCAGCAGCAGATCCACATCCGGGGTCTGAGGGACCTCTGCCTCTGGCCCTAGAACAGATGTTTTTCCTGGGACAACATGTGTCTCCAGGCCCTGGAGACACATTGAGCCTGGGAGGAGGCTGAACCTTGGACATGAACACAAGTAAATAAGCGTGGGAAAGTGGTACTATTCCAGTCCACTGATCTTCACCTACTAACCCTGTCTGGATGGAAGACAACACCACCCCCTCGCCATCAATTCCATCTCTGTCTGAAGCTCTGCCACTGGCCTCCTGCTGGCCCCGGTCCTGTTCTAGAAAGTCCTGGTTTAGGAAATCAAGACCCAGTAGGGAGGCTCTGTCGCTCAGAGGAGTTCCACTTCCTCCGTCACTATAGCTGCCATCCTGGACTACAAACATGGAGTCTGAGCAGCTACTCTCAGAGAGACGGCTCCCACTGCTGTAGTCTGGCGAGAAACAGGAGAACAGAAAACATTAGTGACCATCCGCGTGTCCACCTGTATGTCTGTCGCACAGCCCCGCCCTCTCCCTGGAATGCCCTCCATCAGTCCTTCTTGCCTTGATGTCGTCTTTTCTTCTTCTTTACGCGGATAGCTTTCACCACCAGCTCCTGCTGCATCTCGTCTTGTCCCAGGGGCGAGCTGTAGCGCCTCGAGCTTGGCTCATGGGGTGCAGTCACTGGGGCGTTTCCATGGAGACTGTCCCAAGAAGTGACAGAGCTGCTGCGGCTGTGAGAGCAGCTGCTGGAGATGGCAGGTGGCTGAGAGAGTGGCTCTGTTGTCTGGACATTTAAACATGAAACCAGACTCGATTACAGACACATATTCATTCCACTGATGGAGCAGAAAACAGTTTAAACTTCTAAAAGGTGTCTACAAATTTTCAAGTCTGCGTGGTTCCAAACTTTCAACTTGATAGGTCTACAAGTGGTCCACTCAAAGCGTCAGAGAATAAACACGCCAGCTGTCAGTCACCTCTTCCTGCTCCTCGGCCTCCTCCACTTCCTCGATTCCTGCTTTCTGCTCTTCTTCATTTCCCTCCTCACCATGTTTCTCCCTTCCTCCTCCCCCCTCCTTCCCTACACCTTCAATAATGATGGCAATGGTTCTTATTGGCTGAGCCATCTCTACTGATCCAGTAGGTGGGAGGATAGTTGGTGTGGTCAGTGGTGAGGACAGACGGACAGAGAGTTCCGACGCTGAAGGACAGAAAGAAAAAGAACATTTGAAATGAAAGCACAAGTGGTAGTTGTGTAGTACTGTAGTTGCGCAGAAGTAAAAGCAGCTAGAGTTGTTTGCCAGTCCCTCTATCAGCAATTGTATTATGAGCAGGGGGTCATTGTTTGGGTAACAGGGAATGATAGTAGTACTTATATTATTCATTACTAACAGAAAAGGATTATTATTAGTGTCAGTGCCAACAGAAGTAGTATAAAAACTCATAGCAGTGCAAATATAGTTTTCATTTGGTCCAGAATCTGTCCAAAATACATATTTTGGATTCACACAACAGTAGCTGCTGTATTAGTAGTAGTACCAGCACCAGTTGTGGTAGTACTACTTGTAGCATTAGTCTTATTCTTAGTATTAGTAGTAGGAGTAGAAGTAGTACTTACAGTTGGAGGCCTGTCCTTCTGGACTATTGGAGAGACGGATGATGTCTCTATCTCCTTTCAGGACAAAGATCTCATTGTCACAACAGGACAAGGACACAATATCTCCGCTGCTCTCCAACGCTCCGATCAGAACCTGAACACAACCAACATCATACCCTCATCATGTCTAGGCTCATTTGCTGTAAGTGAGAAAACAAGAAACGAAGGGCAAGATGGAGGGCAAGTGGTGAAGACATGGTTGTGTCGTCATTTATGAATGGGTTTGGTTTATATCGTAAGCACATGAGATGAGTCTCACACTAATGGTCAAGAAACGGGAACCCCAGTGAAAGCATAGAAGAAGAGCACTCCTACCAAGTAATTATGGAGTAAAAGACTGATAATTTTTGTAATAAATCTACTCTGAAAATGTTGTCTGAGGAAGTAAATGTATGTAGCACATCAGATGAATGTGTTTTGTACCTCGTTAAGACAGTCCAGGACGTAGACGCTGTACTCGTTCCAGCTGACTATCCAGCCCTCTCTGAGGAAGCAGCTGAGCAGGCCCAGTTGTCTGTCTGGTGGACGGTATGCCCCGACTGGTCCGGGACGAGGAAATACCTCAAACTGAGGGATCTGACAGTGAGACAGGTAGATCAGGAAGACGATTCCTTCAGGCAGATCTGTACTAGGGGTGTGAATCTCAGCACTGAGGACGATTCGATACACATCTCGATGCACTGCCAGCGATACGATACTTTTAACGATTGTAATTTTCTGCCGATACGATTTACCCTCTTCACAATGCGATACGATGCGATAATCATTTAGTTCAAATCAATGCGATACGATATGATGCAATTTGTTGCGATTCAACATGATGCAAATAAGCAAAGAAAAAAAAAGAAATTAAATGAAGTACCCTCTGGCTCAGGCCCTAAAAAAAAATGGAATTCAGTTTGGTACGACAAAAAGGATTTGGCTTTATTCCTTATGGGCACTGGCAGTAAATTCAACAAAAGTGCTGTTTGTCTTTTTTACTATGCACCACTTCATGCAAATTCTTTTTGCCATCTTAAAACAGCAACAACTTTCCTCACACTTTCACATCGTCTATGCAATCACAATAGCAGTGGTTCTCTAACTTTTAAATTTCAAGGACCATCATAATTCTGAGTCTACAAATAGAACCAAATGAACCCATGAGTGTCCTTTGGGTTCCGTTTTGTAGTTACACGGATTAGACAGACCTGCAACTGTGAAGGAATCTGAATCAATAAAATCCTAAAGGATTCCAATCCCAAACCTACATCACACAAGTGCTCTGTCCTAGTCGGGTCATATTACAGTGCACATTATTGAACAACTAATGCACGGCCTAACATGGTGCAAATAAACCATTCAATGGCCATGACACCGTCTGCCAAACTGCTAGAGTTGACTTTCTAACTGGCTACTGAGAATCAGTGATTTGAGTGAGTTCTGCAACAATAAAAGAGAAAAACAATTAAACAATAATTACTGCTGTAAAAGTACAGTACACAGCAACAACAAAACACTCAATGAGCAACCTAAAGTGACTTTTTCAACAGTGCAATCAATGTTTCTCCGGTGTCCGGCGAGGAACTAGACGGGGAAGCGGGGAGGTGGCGGTAGACTTGTCGGTGATGTGGTGTACTCTTTTTAAGTGGGTCTGCATGTTTGTCGTGCTGCCGTTGTACGGCTTCCTAACGCGGCATTCTTTGCGAATGACGGACGTTTTGTCGAGCTTTCCGTCTTTCTTTGCGAATCCGTAGTGTTTCCAAACATACGATTTAAACGTTGCGGGTGCATTAAATATAGAAGCTTCCTCGCTGCTGTTCGCGCGAACGTCCATGCTGTTTTACTAGTAGTGTATTGTTTGTGCCTCACGGCTTCCGTCCATATTCAATACAATACGCGAAATAATGATGGTGCATTCATTGCGCCTGGGGAACAGCAGATGGGGTGAAGTTTAACATGAAGAAAACGGCGCTTGCATCGGTTTTTACCGATACCCGCCAACGCATCGAGATTAATCTAGATTTCACCCATCAATTGCATCATACCCAGTGAATGAGTCGATGCACTTGCATCGCGCACATGCACATCGATGCATCGATTAATATCGATTATTTTCCACACCTTTAATCTGTACCTGACTGATGTTTACATTCTATGGATAAATGAGGCCCAGTGTGACGTCTGTTCTTGAAAGGTGATATTAACATAGAACATACTCACTGATACTGCAAACTCCCAGCAGGAGCAGTACTGCCAGTAGAGGCAGCCATTTCAGTATTGGTATGGCTTGGCAGAGAACAGTTTTACAATGTACCTGAGTAGTGAAGAGTGCTTTCAGCAGTCTGGTGTCCTCCACCTGTCCTCTGATGTCGGACTTCCAGAGGCGAAGTCCAGGTCGAGCAGCGAACACCTGCAGGTCACTTTGTTTACAGAGAGCCGGCAGGAAGCATGCTCCGAATCTGCCACTGCTGCAACCAAACCAAAGTAGCATCATGACAGACGCTGGGGACATTCGGATCGCAGATATACGTGTATGCAGTGAGTTCTGTGTGGTCACCTCTTCCTGGGCTTGGTGCCCAGCTGCTGGACCTCCTGTTTCTGGGTGCAGTAAAGTACAGATCTCTGCAGCGTTGAGACCAGCAGTACCTGATGACTGTACTCCAACTGAACCACACCTGTAGGCTCCTCCAACAGCAGCACAGGTTTACACACACCCTAAACACACACACACACACACACACACACACACACACACACACACACACACACACACACACACACACACACACAGTCAGAAGGACAGTGCTTGCATTTTGTGTGTGCTTCCTGCTGTGCTGTCACCTGATCCAGGTCCAGAGCTGAGAACACCACTCGTCCCTTATCGTCTCCTGAAAACAACTTCATGCCGTTGGTGCTCCAAGCCAGCGAAGTTACCGTCCCTTTATGGAGGCCGACCACATCAAAACGCCTCAACTATCAAAGACAGACAAACAAGCAGAGCTCAGGGCTGACAAACAGCCACAAACCCACATTTGCACACATGTAGAAATACCCTTGGGAGTTCCCCAAAACCACTTTGAGAACCCCAGGGTTAAAAAATTATATTGAATTTAAAACCCCTCTGCCACTTAAGCAACACACCTGTAGATCTTCTCACCTGTTTGTTGCGACCAGGAAGTGGAGACACCAGCTGGAAGATGGCCACACGACCTGATGCTGTTCCCACAGCAACCAAGTCATCAAAACAGCTCAGCAGCTTTACAGCCGTGATCGCATCACACTTTCCCTGAACATACATAGATTCACTTGAACACACCACTGACCACATCACAAAGATTTGATAGAAACTGAGGACAATGGGACAGATACATGCTGATAAAGCACCACAGAAGAAGACCTTCTGACCTCCAGGCTGTACTTATTCATGTGTGCCAGGCGGCGGCAGTACAGGTACAACATGCCAATGCTGCTGCCCACTGCCAGGAAGTCACTGCTGCTGTCCAAAGCCGTCAGGTAGACCACTACAGAGCGGAAACCTCGCTGTACCTACCGGAGACACCACAGCCTTCATCATCATAATCAGCATTCATGTGGGGCTCAGGTACGACAGCAACAGATTAAAAGCAGCCAACTGTAATAACAGAGCTGGCAGCGTCTCTACTTTCTGCCCCTCCCTTTTTTTTTTTCTTATCCTCTCAGCTGGCGTTCCACCTTCAACTGAACCTTTAGCAGACCGAGTTGGAGGGTTCTGTTGTATCAGGTATGTTTTTGACTTGGAAGGAAGTCAATAGCTTTGTACCTTGGCTGGGATGGCATTCAACAGATAGTAGAGCGGGCAGAACTCCCTCAGTACAGACAGCGGGGCTGCCTGGGCTGCCATGTTTCAGAGCCTTCATTGGAAAAATAACCAGAGAAAATAGAGTGTGAGAAATTAAAACGTCACAGTGCTGAGCAGCAGCCAAATAAGAGCGTCTTACAGGACATCAAGAGGGGACCAGGTTAATCCAGACTCTAAATTGACCGTAGGCGTGGCTGGGAGAGCCAATGGTTGTCTGTCTCTATGTGTTGGCCCTGCCATGGACTGGTGACCTGTCCAGGGGGAACGCTGCTGGGATAGGCTCCACCCTCACCACCCTCAAACGAAGAAGAGGGAGAAGATGGAGGGATGGATGTACAAAGACAATAATTTTGTAGCTAAAGGTGATGTTATTTTTTTGGCCACCAGCATGGCCATCTTTGTCTTGACATGTTCAACAGCACCATTTCTTCCTTTGCTGAGCAGGTCCACAAAGCCTGACTGGCCCCAGTGTCCTGCTGGGGCTCTGTCATCACCTAGGTATGTTTATCAGCCCCTGGTGGGCAGAGACACCAAACTGATCCCTGAATACAACAGCATGATGCTTCTGTATAATTGTTGAGAGAAATGTGAGAGAATTCTGAACCCAGGAGAACACTTGGAGCTGGAAATGAACATCTGGACTCCCCTGAAAAGGAGGGTTGGAGGTTTAGGTTCAGGAGGTTTGTCAAGTAAAATATATCTATTTATTCAGAAACAGCCACATCACATTCACACCTGGAAGCTGCTCTGTATAACTCATGTCTGAACCCTCCTCTAACTTTCAGGCCAGTGGGATCAAGGGTGATCAGGCCACTGTGGCAGAGTAATTAATTACCAATACAACCCTACAATCAGGAGGATGTTACTCTCTGAATGCACTCATCACCACAAGCTCCTCAACAACGTGGGACACCAGTGTGTTTGCGTTGCATCGCAGTGGCATAATCCATCTATCCATCCATCTATCCATCCACCCACCCATCCATCCATCCACCCATCCATCTATCCATCCATCTATCTATCCATCCACCCACCCATCCATCCATCCACCCATCCATCTATCCATGCATCTATCCATCCACCCACCCATCCATCTATCCATCCATCCACCCACCCATCCATCCACCCATCCATCCATCCATCCACCCACCCATCTATCCATCCACCCATCCATCTATCCATCCACCCACCCACCCATCCATCCATCCATCCATCCATCCACCCATCCATCTATCCATCCATCCATCCACCCACCCATCCATCCATCCATCCATCCATCCACCCACCCATCTATCCATCCACCCACCCATCCATCCACCAACCCATCCATCCATCTATCCAGGCACCCACCCATCCATCCATCCACCCATCCATCCATCTATCCATCCACCCACCCATCTATCCATCCATCCATCCATCCACCCATCCATCCATCTATCCACCCATCCATCTATCCATCCACCCACCCATCCATTCATCCATCCATCCACCCATCCATCTATCCATGCACCCACCCATCCATTCATCCATCCATCCATCTATCCATCCATCCATCCACCCACCCATCCATCTATCCATGCACCCACCCATCCATCCATCCATCCATCCACCCACCCATCTATCCATCCACCCACCCACCCATCCATCCATCCACCCACCATCTATCCATCCATCCACCCATCTATCCATCCACCCACCCATCCATCCACCAACCCATCCATCCATCTATCCAGGCACCCACCCATCCATCCATCCATCCACCCATCCATCCATCCATCTATCCATCCACCCACCCATCTATCCATCCACCCACCCACCCATCCATCCATCCACCCACCATCTATCCATCCACCCACCCATCCATCCATCCACCAACCCATCCATCCATCTATCCATGCACCCATCCATCCATCCACCCACCATCTATCCATCCACCCACCCATCCATCCATCCACCAACCCATCCATCCATCTATCCATGCACCCACCCATCCATCCATCCACCCACCCATCCATCCATCTATCCACCCATCCATCTATCCATCCACCCACCCATCCATTCATCCATCCATCCACCCATCCATCTATCCATGCACCCACCCATCCATTCATCCATCCATCCATCTATCCATCCATCCATCCACCCACCCATCCATCTATCCATGCACCCACCCATCCATCCATCCATCCATCCACCCACCCATCTATCCATCCACCCACCCACCCATCCATCCATCCACCCACCATCTATCCATCCATCCACCCATCTATCCATCCACCCACCCATCCATCCACCAACCCATCCATCCATCTATCCAGGCACCCACCCATCCATCCATCCATCCACCCATCCATCCATCCATCTATCCATCCACCCACCCATCCATCCATCCACCCATCCATCCATCTATCCATCCACCCACCCATCTATCCATCCATCCATCCATCCACCCATCCATCCATCTATCCATCCATCTATCCACCCATCCATCTATCCATCCACCCACCCATCCATTCATCCATCCATCCATCCACCCATCCATCTATCCATGCACCCACCCATCCATTCATCCATCCATCCATCTATCCACCCATCCATCCATCTATCCATGCACCCACCCATCCATCTATCCATCCACCCACCCATCTATCCATCCACCCACCAATCTATCCATCCACCCACCCACCCATCCATCCATCCACCCACCATCTATCCATCCACCCACCCATCCATCCATCCACCAACCCATCCATCCATCTATCCATGCACCCACCCATCCATCCATCCACCCACCCATCCATCCATCTATCCATCCACCCAACCATCTATCCATCCATCTATCCATCCACCCATCTATCCATCCACCCATCCATCCATCTATCCACCCATCCATCTATCCATCCACCCACCCATCCATTCATCCATCCATCCACCCATCCATCCACCCATCCATCCACCCACCCATCCATCTATCCATGCACCCACCCATCCATCCATCCATCCACCCACCCATCTATCCATCCACCCACCCATCCATCCATCTATCCATGCACCCACCCATCCATCCACCCACCCATCCATCCATCTATCCATCCACCCACCCATCTATCCATCCACCCACCCATCCATCCATCTATCCATCATCCATCCACCCATCCATCTATCCATCCACCCACCCATCCATCAATCATCCATCCACCCATCATCCACCCATCCCTCCATCCATCCCTCCATATTCCCCCTCTCCTCCTGTTCAGGGTGGTGTGGGTGGAGCCTATCCCAGCAGCCTTCCCCCTGGACGGGTCACCAGTCCATGGCAGGGCCAGCACATAGAGACAGCTGGACAACAAAGCATGCTACATGCAGCTAATCCTTCAGCTCCTGCTGAATCCTGCTGCATCAGAGCTGCTTCTAATGAAATACAATGGAACTGGATGGAAAAGACTGACAGCATTTGCTTCCCATTGTCTTTATAATATTGCCTCTGGAACATTCATCGACAGTTTTCATGAGCCTGTTAATCCCAAAATCACGTCACTTCATTATGGAACTATAACCATCAAACGCTTCTTTACATTCAAAGTCAAATTATTCATGTGAGCTAAACCTACGTTAATATCTCTATTTTACAAGACAAACACAACATCAACCCACAATCATAATTTTTAAGTAGATAATATTCAAAGATTGAAAACTGTGGGTTTAACATTACAGGTTTCAAAAGTTCCATCCAAGTGCGAAAGTTTTCCAGCTTCTGCTGCTGATGAATGTCAGCAGACAAAGCAGCTTCCCATCTCCAACGATTCAGAAGGTGACAGACACGTCCCCCTGCTTAACGAGTACCAGGAAGCGAGTGAGCAATGATGTGTTTTTATGTCATTCATCCTGAAAGTTTACAACAATGAGACTTGATGTGCGGTTCGTTAAATGACCATGTTAGTCAGCATAAATTCTGACCCCCTAAACTGATGCATGAAACCGGGGTGGGGGGCAGGTTATAGCAACAGCCCCTCTGAGTGCCTGAGGGTTTACCTCCTGAGATAGGAGCAGCAAGCTTGTGACTGGAGGTTGACCAGTTCAATCCAGGATTGGTGAATATATCTGAGAGCAAAACCTGATTACCACCCAGGTGCCCTTGAGCAAGACTCATAACCATGACAGCTCCAGTGGACCTGCTCTGCAGCCCGGATCCACCGAAAAGAAGCACATTTTTCACCATGAATTTACCAAGTTTGCTGACAAATAAAACAATTTATAACTTATTTTCTGTTTTTAAATTATGTTATAATGCAATGTGAGCAAATTTTGATTAAACTGTAGCGTGAAAAATAAAATATGTACAGTGCCCACCACGTCAGACCTTATCATTCTGCTTTGACTTGTAATATGTTTGATATTTCGGCCTCCACGAGCAGTGGTACCGTAATACCAGGAAGAAATGCGCCTCAGAGATTGAGGCGTGAGCTCACCTGAATGATGACGAACCTCCTAAAACAACACGATGTTGTCATGCAAAACAGCAACACTCAAAAACCACAGGAAAACGTTCTCTTGACGACTTTGCGTTACTGCGTCGTGCTAAGGCTAACAGCTAGCTAGCAAACTCTGACAGGGCAGGCTAACGCCAGACGCAGCACCGGGACAACAGCTGTCACCTACTGCGGCTCGTGCGAAGAGGGCGGATCAGGTCTCGGTCCAGATGTTGGCCCAGGTCTCGGTCCAATGGGTTGTTATGGAAGGGAGAGGAGACATCGCCCTGTCTGGCTGCCTCCTCCGTGACGCTGACCTGCGGTCAACAAACTGCGCCGCCTGCCGGCGGCAGCTCGACATTCACTCCTTCCTTTATTTTTCTTTGTCAGGAATTCCCGTTGCTTCAAATCCAGAGTTAAAACTTACACATGAAGTGCACCACCAATCAATCAATCGGTCTTTCAATCAATGAATCAATCAATACCGCCACTATAAATTGAACTGATTCATGACAGCCAAGACGGCTTCTATTCGTCTGTGGGAAAACCCGGAAGATGGATTCCGGTGTTGACAGTAGATCTGACGTCACGAACTTGTTTTATCCTTCCCAAATTTTGAAAAAAAAAAAAACTCGTTAAGGAAAAAACCTTATTCCTTAACTATGATAATGATCTGTTTGATAGATAATGCTGCCTCCTTTTTATTTATTTTTTATTATTTTCTTATTTATTTTACTTTCTCACCTTCTATCTTCCTGTGAATTGAAATGTGTCATATTTTGTCTTTGCATGACCTCTTGACCTCCTGTCTGCTCACTTGTATACCTTTCATAATATTCTATAATAAAAAAATGACACCGGTATTGAGTGATTATTAAAAATTATAATGTGTCAGTGAGCCCTGTGTATCTTAAGACACACAGATGTTAAACCTCATTACCTTTGCCTTGTAAAACTAAAAATTTTAAATGGCCGAACTGAGAGTATTTATCACAAATGGTTGAGGCTGACATTTTGGCACTTGAGGGCTCGCAACTTCTTCTGTTGCCATATCGGTCCGGTCCGATCCGCTAGGTGATCCGGTCCACTAATCCACACATCCACTCGTGCTACGTGAGGGCTAAGCTAGGCTAGTTCAAAACAGCCCCGCTGAACGTCACCTGGTCCTCTGTCACCGCCTCTGTTCATGTTGTCCTTCCCCTTAGCGGTGCGTTTTATTCACCAACACACAGATTTTATAAAGAAATTATTTATTCAGGGATATCGATCGACGATTAGGTTGACTGGACCCATCGAGTGGCCCCTTATTAGCAGCTAAGCTAATAGTTCCTGCCGCCTCCTAGCCAAAATGGCGGACAACGAGGAGGACAGCGGTTCGATCAGAACAATAACAGCACAGGAGCCGCCCGGCGTCGTTGGCTGCCCCCAGCCCAGAGACAGTTTGCCGTCGGTGTCCCCAGCTCTGTGCACGCAGCCTGTGGAGAATGTACCAGGAGCGACCGCCGAGCAGATTTGCCAGCCTGGGGAGAGTCCACAGGCAGTGTCCAGTGTTCAAAGCGGCCAGTCTGCTGAGACTTCTACCGCAGGGCCCGGAGCTCAGCTGGCGGATCTCCTACAGAACTGCCCAGAGGAACAGAGCATCCTAGTGAGCCCTGAGCTCACAGGACTGGGCCCAGACTTGGTCAATACCACCATCATCTACGTGCAGCCGGACGGCAGCCTGGTGGAGGGCTCCGGGCTGACGGCCGAGGAGCAGCAGGCTCTCCTGGAGCAGCTCACCAAGCAACAGATCGTCCAAGTGTCAGACACGGAGGCCGCCCAGCTGCTTCAGCACAATCAGGTGGTCAAATCTATCCCGGTCCACAATACAACGCTGGACCCAAGCCAGCTGCAGCAAGTCATTAACCAGGTGACCAAGTCCCAGGCCCAAGTCCCTCAACAGGTCCACATCCAGATCCCTCAACAGAACCCAAAGCAGCAGGTCCAGGTTCCTCAGAAAAACGCCTCCCAGCAGTTGAAGACTGTTGCCCAGCAGGTTGCCCTGCAGACCAGCAGCTCAGTCCAAGTGTTCCAAAAAAAGGTGAGACAGAAATTTATTCAGGTTTAAGATCAGTTGCAGCCTCTGCTGGTCCACATTTAGTGCCCCCTGACTCAGGGCGGGGGGAAGTGGTTGAGTTCTCTCTGGCAAAGGACCTACTCCCCACCTACAACATGCTAACATTATTGTGTAGCGATGTGGTAAATTTACTCATTAGTAGTGTTTTAAGAAGTATATAAAGTCACATTGTTGTGTGATTTATTGAGGTTCAGTCTTTGACCTCCCATGTGGTGTCTGGTTTTCTGTCCACAGTCAGAACCAGTCAGGATCCAGCTGCAAGTTCCTCCTAAACAGGAAGTGAAGTCTGGTGCCCCCACTCAGCAGAAGAGCCTAGGTGTCAATCAGCCACAGGTGAAGGTATCGGCCAACGGCAGCATGAGCAGCCCTCAGATCATCCACATTCAGCCTGTGGTCGGTCAGCAGGGTCAGCAGTTCTTACTGCAGCAGAGTCCTGGGGACCCGCCCATCCAGCTGCTCCTTCAGAGCCCTACCCCCATGCTCGGATCGCTGCTCCCACTGGTTCATAAACTAACAGGCCAGACATCATTAGGCACCACCTCTAGTGTGGGTCAAAAACCAGTGTCCTCCCCCATCAGAGTCCAGGCTCTTCCTACAGTCAAGACTCCGCCCACTTTGACTGTTAAGACCCCGCCCACCTCAGCTGTTAAGACTCCATCCTCCCTCACCACTAAAACTAATAGTATGCCGGCAATTAAAACACCTACAAATGGCACGCTTGTGGCCTCCAATAAATGTCCAGTTAAACCAGCTGCTGCCATCTCAGTGGTTCCAACCCAGACCAGCACAACTGGTGCTGCGCGGCCCCACATAGTGGTCCCGGCTCCGCTGGCACTTCCCTCTGCCATTAAGGACAGAGAGAAAGAAAAAGAGAGGGGAAAGAAACTGAAGAAGAGAGAGAAGAAAGGGGTGAAAGTCCAGACCAGATCTGGTCGGGTCTCGAGACCACCCAAGCACAAAGCCAAAGACTACAAGTTCATCAAGACGGAGGACCTGGCTGACAGCCATCAGTCAGACTCTGATGACTACTCTGACATGAGCGTGGAAGAGGAGGAGAGCGAGGCCAGGAAGAAGGATGACACCACCCCTGGAACCTCTCCCTCTCTCACCTACAGCCATAAGTCTCGATCCCACCATTGCCAGACCTGCGACAAGGCCTACATTGGCCCAGGAGGTCTGAACCGGCACTATAAACTGAACCCTACCCATGGAGAGCCAGACCCATCCGGTAACACTCCACACACCCCCGTAGATGACAACCGATCACAGGAGCCAATATCTGCAACTTTTAAAGAGGAGAAGGAGAAGGACGAGGAAAAACTTCCTACCATTACAGACAGAGTAAGAGGCCAAGCAGATTCGAGATCAGCAATGTGGTATTTATTGTTTCTGCCTTTGGTAGGCGGAGGTTATGAAAACCTCCAGCTAACTGGAATATCAGTGACATCGGAGCAGTTGTCTGTAAGCATACAGATGATTCTGATATGTTCGGCATATGTGCAAACACGCCACGGAACCTCATATGTGTCCTGGCGAGGTTGCCAGCAAATACCATATGACTTTCTCAACATTAAAATTTCATCTGTAGTTTCAATCAAGGTGCTGTCCCAGTAACATTTGTTGTCAGGTGTTATTTAGGACTCGGTTGAATGTTTACCTTCAATGCCATTTTTACAAAGTGGTGGCTTGAAGGTTTGATAAGCAGTCTTGTGACCGGAGAGACATGGTTTAGTCCTCAGGGCCAGCAGGATAACCCTGGATGGAGAAATTAGAGAAGCATCACCTTCCCCATCTTCATGACAACCACTGAGGCACCTTTAAACCCTGCTGCTCCAGCTGGACTGAGCAGGTTCTTAATTAAAAGAAAAAGAGAAAACTACTTTTGTGTGAAACAGCTTGTCTTGCCAGTGGTTTGCCAGATTTTTCCTCAAGGTGTTGTCGAGATATGGAGTCAGTTAAGCTGCATTCTCACTCGGCAAAAAACCTGGCACCTGTGTTCTCCCAGGTTTTTGCGCAAGGGGAACAGCTTTAACCGGCATTCAGTTCTGGGTCACGTGACCGTGCAGGAGATGGGTGTGTATCAGTTCTGATTTGCATTGATGGGAAAACGAGACCCAATCAAATATGGTCATTTTTAGTGGTCTCCCAGCACTTCTGGTCTGGCATACATGACAATTGGGCAGAGCTCCACTCGCAACAATACACATGGAGGATTGACAGCTCGTCCCCTCTGTTTTGTAACTTCCACTATTTTTATCATCTCAGACAGGAACAGTCTGTCATGGTTCAGTCAGTACTGAGTGAGAAAACTGACTGAAGGTAGATTCCAACAGACACTTCATCTCTGTCCTCCATGTTGCTGCTGCAACAGCCACCAAAGATTGTCTACCAGCCCAAGATGCTGCACTCGGATGGTGCTTTCACATCTTTCACTTCTGTTCCATGCCATTATGGCATTTGTGATATCAAATATGATGCATGAAAAAAACAACAAAGGCAAGTATTGCTCAGCTTTTATTAGATTTGCCTGGGTCTGAAACCCATGTGTACAGGGTATGAAATTGTGTTATAAGGGCAGACAAACAACAAAATCAACAGAATGATGATCCTGAAAGGATCTGCTGGCTGTCTGACTGATTAGTTTCTCTCTTACCATCAGGAGGGGGGCCCAGCAGCAGCTGTAGGACTCAGGGGCGTCCAACACCGAGGCCCCGGCCGGCCCAGAGGAAGAGGACGAGGCAGGGGACGGGGTCGAGGACGGGGTCGAGCACTCGGACCTCCTCCTAAGGTTAGTTCCTTGTAAACTGAAACCAAAGAATAAAGTTCATGTTAGGTTTCATTGCGACCATCTTTGCTGCCAAGATTCCTGATGAGTGTACACTTATCGACCAAAACATGACCAGCATTATTGTCACATTCATTTTTAACGGTCTTAAAATGAATGTAAAGATTCCCAAATCAAAACCTTTTCTGCAGTTATTCCCCTCGCTTGATAAAAATCCGTCACGTAAGTAAATTAATCCAAAGTGTTTCAAGTGTCCTGAGGCTTCAACAAGCCACATTGTATTGTGGCTTTCTTAGCTAGCGAAGTTTCGCCTTAAACATGACGTGACGAGGGTTTTCTAAACAACTTGTGGAGTCTTCAGGACACTTGAATTACTTCAGACAAGCACTATGGTTGCATTTTATAGTTTAATTATGTATTTTATTTTTTTACATTAGAAACATGGTCACCAATTCAGTTATTTTATTTTTTGAGAGATCACTGCAGCACATCTTCCTGAAACTCCTGCAGTGATTTTTGGACTGGAAAAAAAAAGGATTGGTATAAGAGAGAATAAACAATGACTGAATTGTCATTTATGAATGAACTTCTCCTTTTAATGATGAATTCAAACGGAACTGAAACTTGAAAATGTTTAATTACATCTCTGGTGGGCGATGTGGTCCATGTGGGAGCCACTCTGGTCTAAATGTAGCTTTAGCTTATGTTCTGACAGAGAGGGAGAAATGCAAAGGTAGCTATCAAGTCGCAGCCAGCTGGTGACGTGTAGTCAGTAAGCAAGAGTGTAAGATGGCGGCTTCCGTTTTCTTCCTCAGCACTCGGGGCACTTCCTATTCCTTCATCCCAGAGGCACCCTGGCACAGTTCTTCATCTGTCCTCAGCACATTTTCTAACGCCACTAGAAACTAGTGTTCTGTCATGACCACATCTCTTATTGTTATTCTCACTCAGGTGTCCGTTGGCCTCATCAGTAGGAGAGGACGCCGAGGCAGACCACCAAAGCTTGGTGTTTCCATGGTAACAGCAGAGCAGCCAGCGGAAAGGAGAAGAGAGCGACTGCAGGAGGTTAGACCCTAAAAGCAACTTAATAACATCTAAAAACTCAGATATGGGAATGTTACTTTGGCAACTGTGTTCTACAGCTGGTAGATCAGTGTGACGATGAGGAGCTGATGGATGCCGTTCTTCCTCGGCTAACCAAAATCTTGAGTCTCTGGGAGTTGCTGCTTGCCAAGGTGCATGCACACACACACACACACACACACACACACACACACACACACACTCACACTCACACACACTCAAACCAAAACAACACTTATTGAATCCAAAATATGCTTTAGGTGGATCGTGGTGGTCCAGCCCGCAGTCGCTTTCCAGACATTTACTGTGAGTTCGAGTCCCTGCAGAGTCAGGTGAGACAGGCGGCTCAGGATTACATCATCAGTCCACAGGGTGGGGCCCCGCCCCTGGAGGTCAGGAACATTGAGGTGAGAGCTCACTCTCTTTCTTCTACCCTGCTGGCTTTAACTGTCATTTACTGTGATGGTTGACATGATAACAGTTTGCCCTCTACTCAGCTAACAGGACCAGGTGAACCTGGTACCTGGCTGGACGCTGGTCAGAGAGACACAGATGAGTGTGTAGTTGTGTTGGAGTGTTCATGGATGTTCTATGTTCTCCGTAGTGGTTCAGTAGTATTAGTCTCTGAAGAGATCTGAGGCACTACTAATACTACCTACAGGAGACAACAGGTGTCTCCACCTCAAACAGGAAACAGCTCCCCCACCTTCCTGTCTTCACCGCCGGCATCAGTAAAAGTCTGGAATGGCACCGACCCCCAAGATGACACACCTCAGGGCCCTGGAATGGTCTTCCAGAGTCTGATTCATTAGCTCAGTCCAGCAGATGTTAACAAGTCCCCTTGCACTTTGGTGTGAGAGAATGGATGCCAGTTAGAGTTATGAAAAATTATTTATCCCAATTGCAATTGAATTATTAAATTCTTAAATCAACAAAATAACCCTCCACCCCCCACAGCTAAACATGTTTTGCCCATTTTAAGTACACAACTGCTGAGGAAATGAAAAAAACTTAATTTTAATTTAACTCAAATTCAGGCGCTCTCTCTGTTGTCCTGTTCTTTAGTGGTGGTGTCTTGTTTGTAAGACAACGGTGAAACCAAAGACAATTTTCCACATTGCTGACACAGAGCCCTCCTACTTTACTGGCACTTCTACTCTGCTGTTGGGTTACCCAACTGGCAGCCACTCACTGTACTGAGAGCAACTCTACTGTTGGCTACTCTGCTCTCAGTTGCTCTACCAAACCAGGTCATATACTAACTTCTGCCACTCTTTTCTGTAATTTGATTGGTGTTCCAGGTCGCCAGGTCTCTTGGGATCCTAGACGAGGTAAACAGGATGAAGGTGGTGCCTGGAATGTCCCCCAGTTCCCATCTAACCAATAAGAACATCCGATATATGGAGGTACACTTTCATCCACTTTTAAACTCAGGTTCTGCAGGCAGGAACAAGGTTTTTGTTGTAGGATGACGAGGAAGTCAGAAAATGGTAAATTGCTCTTCCCATCATCAAGCCCTTAAAGTAACAATAATACACAAATAGCTCTGGAATAACGCTTTTAGTAATTAATTGAGCTGATCAGCAGAAAATCCAATGATTTATCCTGATTGATCAAAAGATTAAAATTGTGTGTGTCTGTGCTCAGTTGGCATTGCCTTTTGTTGTGTTTGATCATCTTTGCTGTGGGGAGGTGAACTCTCGCACCACCTGGAGCAGTGAGAGGCAAAACTTTCAGCTTTGCTATGTTTGAAATATCTGACTACTTATTTTCGTGCCACCACTCAGTGCCCTGTAAAGACACTGTGTTGTCGCTGTGGGAACACAATGCTTTCCTTGTTTTTGGATCCCAAGAACAAAGAGGAGGAAGCGAGCGTGTGTGTCATGTGTATATATATTTGTGTGTTTTTTCCCTAGGCTGCTGGCTAGCCTGCTGCTAGCCGGGTTTATTCACATGAACCCAGACATTTAGAATCTATTAAGATATTCTTCTGTCATATCCGATCAGACCTAAAGGAATACTTGTCTTTTTTTTATTGTTGGCATCACTCTGGAGAGGGTTGGTGCTGCCCAATAGAATACTCTCCTCCTGTTAATTTAGTTGCTTCAGGTTCACATGTGGTTGTGTCTGCGGAGTAAATGAAGAGTCGGTGGACACGTTACACGCACAGTTAATGTGTTGCCATAGTAACAGCTCTTAATCTATATTGTTTAGCTGTAGGTCATTTAGGTCAATCATTAATTGTTTGGAGTATATTTGCTCCTGGAACACTATGTTGATAAGCCTCCTGTAAGCTGGGGCCACCCAGACTTTCCTCCAGTTCAC
Organism: Aulostomus chinensis; assembly: GCF_037954235.1. Taxonomy (NCBI): domain Eukaryota; kingdom Metazoa; phylum Chordata; class Actinopteri; order Syngnathiformes; family Aulostomidae; genus Aulostomus; species Aulostomus chinensis. Next base: position 27,102,702 of record NC_141336.1, read on the forward strand.
ATTTTTCATCACATATCAGAACAAGTCATCCAGGAGCCTCCCTGTCCAATGCTGGACTTCAATTCAAAACAAATAAAAACAACCCCTGAAACTGTTGTTTCCCTGCAACACCGCCGCCACGATTTTTCCTCCTGAACAGTTGACCTTTTGACTTCTGGGTTACACGCCGCTGTGGATCCGACTGAGCATGCGCATATTGCCAGGCCGGTTTGGAGGTGATTGAAGCATCTACATGTTGGAGGAAATGGGTCACCAGTCCAATCTTTGAAAAGTATGATTGCCGTCAGACCAGTGTGTTTACAGGTATTTTAACATCTATGTTTTTTCACACTATCTGAAATCTGGCAAAGTGATTGATTCATATGGCAACATGTCCGCCATGTCTGGCTGTGGGGACAAGTGCAGAATGATTGAGCTGAATACAACAAAACCTTGTGCACACACAGATTTATCTTTCTGTCTCTGAGTAAGTTTAATACATCTGGCATTTCTGGTGGTACCCTCTCCGCCAACAGGGCACCTTGAGACGAATATTAGATTGGTTCTGAACCTGATACCTTGGTTACCAGCCGGACCCAAATAAAGTTGTCTGAGTCCCTGGCAGGCTGCTGAATAGAACAGCTCAGGAACCTAGTTCCTGTTGGTTAACGGGTTAACAGAACAGAACTCCCTGTAGTGTGATCCAGTCAACACTACTTTTTTTTTCAGAATTCCAAGATGCTGCCACCTTCTAAAAGATTCAAGATGGAGAACAGTATTCCTGTTCACCAGAACGGCATCGAGCTGCCAAGAACAGGTAACAGCTGAACCTCCTGTCTAACAGATCAGATCTCAGAGAGAGACGGTGCGGAGTTCTGTCCAATTGAAGAGTCATCACGATGCAGGTGTAAAACGGTGTACTTAACCATCCAGCTAAGAGAGGGAAGAGAATCACATGGTTCATGGCAGGTGATCCGATAAGTCCAGTATTGTTCCTAACATAAATCCAACCCTGCTTTTCATATTATTCGAAAAAGCCTTTTCAAAGACCAAATCTTCTTTTTACAAAGAAATTGCTTTTATTTAAGTATAAAATAATATCACCTTAAATTACAAAAGGCAGGCAGTTGTTTTTAACAAGACTTGTTCTGCACCAGTGGAGGCTGCTGGCTGTGTTCAGGTCTCTGGTGATCTCCAGGGCCTTCAGCTGGGTGACGGGTCTGGTTCTGGCAGACCCTCATTTCTTTTTTCAACCATGTACTGACACACTTGCTTGTTAGCCCTCTGGGAGCAGACACTTTCAGGACAGGGATAAGTTTCCTCTGACTGTTAGCATTTGGAGGACGCTCTTACACTCTGTCACATCCATGTGATGTAACAAGTTGATTCAGTAGCAGTTCTCTGACCGATGACTGAGGCTCTTCAGTTCAAACTGACAGAACAAGTTGAAGCAGTTTCTAAGTAAAAATAATTAGGGTTTAAGGGTTTGAATTGAGGATGTGACACAATCAGTAAAGATTCACACCCCTACTCCGCTGTACAAACAACCACCACATTTCATTCCACAAATCATTGTTTGGGCAAGGACAATGACAAAAGCATTGACCTGTAACAACAACTTGGTGGTCCATCGCCGTCCTCAAGAAACCTGCTCTCTGTGTTGGTGGCAGTAAAGAGCTGTTGGACCGTCGGCTCTCTTGGTCAGATCACTAACAAAGACGTGATGGAAGTCATCTGTACTACATCTGTACTATTTAGTTCTGAGGGAAATGTAACCCAACATTCATACTTTCTGTCCTCACACATCTTTTTCAAGTTGGGGTCACCGTGACCACTGCGACCTCCATGAACTCTGTTACCCCCTCAGCCTCCTTGACCCCTACGACCTCTGTGAACTCCACTCTGAAGTCCTGTTCCGTCTCAGTGTCCCCTTTGGTGATTCCAGCTGGATCCAAACTGTTGTCCACCACTGTTGACTCTGCCTCCAGGTAAGCAGACTCTTTCCGCAAACAGGGCGCCTCTGAATAGTTCATTTTAGGAAAAATCCATCTAAGTCATGTGACCTGTAGGCGTCTGTGCGGTGGCCATGATGAGAGCTGCTGGAATGCTCCAGAACTCTTCAGCATATTCCAGCAGCTCCAAGTGCAGCAGAGTTTCCTCTGGAGAGTTTACAACTACAGTTTTAGTTCTGCTGCTCGCATGGATGCATGTGGAAGGACTTCTCTGCTCCTGACATGACATCACATCACATCAACAGCAACCAGGAGTCAATCAGCTGTCAGGAGGACGGCTGCTGGGCGGCAGCGTGTTGGAGGTGTCAATCATCATGAAGTCGAGGCTGCCTGGGGGCGCTGGAGCCTCCTGCGGCTGTACATGTTTACTCCATACATGAAGATTATAGACGTGTTGATGTCACTTCATCATGCTGTCAGATTCTCTTAGCTCATCGCCATCTTCCCCTGTCAATTTGTCGTCGCCCCCGTGACCTTTTCCGTCAGGGTCAAGGATGAATTGACAGGAGGAGGAAAGACCCTGGTTGTCTTGTTTTGGCCTTAACAGACACAATATTGTGGCTTGACACTTGTTAAACTTCTAAATGACAAGGCGAAACATTTCTATGAACCAGACACTTCAGAGGGGAAAAAGGTGCTCATGTGGTTCATAACCATGACAGAAAATCTTGGCTGCTCACAAAACCTAACGTTCAGTTTCTATGAAAACAGGAAACCTCCCTAGTCTTCTGTTTGGAGAGATGAATGTCCACAAAGGCCAAGAGCATGTAGGCCCTGAATTGTTCTCTACATTTAGAAGTCATCATCTAATATCCAGTCTTCTTTTAACTCAGTTTTTCATCTGTTAACTCTTTTAAAAAAAAAAATACTAACTCACATGTTGCCATGAATTTTTAAGTCATAAATTATTCTTCTCTCCTCTCATAATACTCCAGACCCTAAATATAAGATGAGCCCTCTCTCTCCAGATGTATTTCCTAGAATTGACACTGTCTAACATCTGGATCAATATCGTAAGTGTGCTCAAGGGATCAAAATGACTCTGGTGGGAGAAGATGGTGAGACATCTTTCAGACAACTCAAAATGAAAAAAAGGACAAACTACTGGTTAAGGCCACACCCACTTCCAGTTCAACAGACAAACGGATTTATCTCTTCACCTGTCAGATGTAGTTTAACAATGTGACACCTGGACCAGGTGCTCATTGCTGATTGGTCAGCAGTTTTTTTTTTTTTAAGTCTGTCCCTCTGGTCCCCACAGATCTTCTCAGCCCTCTTCTGTTAAGATGCAACCCACCAGGGCTCTTTCACCTGTCACGCCCATGGTGGTGACCACAGGCGAGGACCAGGAGGAACCGCCTCTTCAGGATGAGCCTCGGGCAGCACGGCAGGACCAAGTCCTGAGTACCAGTGATATTGCAGCCCAAATGAAGGAACTGGAGAAGGCTCTGGGTCCATGTCCAGAGTCCACCCAGACTCCTGAGTCTGGGGGCCAGATATTGTCATCTGCACACAACCAGCAAAGGGGCCCTGCCCCACCAGGCCCTGGCACCACACACCCCTGCGAGACCAAGGAACTACAGGAGGGCCAGGAGATCTACATCCAGACGGAGGGGCTGACGGTACAGCTGGCTGAACCTGGATCAGAAGGGATTGTCATTGTTAATGGGCCAGATGGGACCACGATGCACATCCAGGCCCCAGAGGGGGTTCCCCTGGAGGCTGTCCAGGCCTTGCTGGGCATTGAGGCATCAGATGGAGCCAAAGCGCCTCAGTGAATCCTGAAGAGAACTCCAGAGCAAGACTAAAACCCAGCCTTACTCACATGACAATGGCAGCGAGAGTGTGACATTAATTTATGAGGTGAAGTGGTCAGTCTGCCTCTTGGACCTGGTCTGTCAAAGAGAGCTGGTCCCTGGTGTCCTGATCCACAGAGGACTGACTCGAGACGAACTCTATTTATGGTCAATTTCATGAAGACAGTAGCCTTTAAGGCCTGGTATGAGACCTTAAAAGTCCTGGTTTGTGGTTCAACATGTTCCTCTCGTCAGACTGAACATCCTGGTTCACGACACATTGAAGAACCTTCCACAAACAGCTGCCATTGATATTTGACTTTATTATCCAGTTTTCTTGATTGACTCTTATTTCAGTCTCATTTTATTTTACGTAGCTCATATTTATTTCTTAGATGGTTACCTTGAGATCATCATGGTGACGTGTCACCTGCAGGTCACACGTCCAGATGCTGGTTGTCCATGAACCTGATCTCATACACTCGAGCTGCGGTAGCAAGCACAGCACTCACCTGTGATGTCATCCTGATTGCAAGTTTTGATTGTAAATGTATAAAACTTTTTCCATATTTGGTTATGTTGTTCATCTAAAACTAGAAACTGAGCAGTTGGCTGTTTATATGTAGATAAAAACAAAGTATAAGAAAGTTGCACTATTTTATTACTTTTTATAAAACTTCATAGTGAAACTGCAACATTTGTCATGTTGATGGTTTGAGTGTTCAGACATTTCATGATCATGACATCACAATAAATGTTGGCTATCAAACAGCTTGATGAGTCCAGCTGAGTAACTGAAGCATCCGTGAAGAAGAGCACTGCTGTTACTGGACTGCGGAAGTGAATCATGGGAAGGAGGCATGGCTGTCCACCGTAGTCGATCCATAACTGATGCAAAGCTGAGTGAAGCTGCTGCAGCAGGAAGCTCCACTGTACAACATCTCATTTTACAAAGTGAAACTGTAGAATTTTATTTGAAGGATTTTAAATAATGTACTTTAAAATGTGTAAGAAGCCTGTTAAACACTCAACTGCGGTGATTGATTTTGAACTGAGGGAAGCCCTTCTTTAACCAGTGGGTCTGAACCAGTACTTGTCTACTTCCAGGTACATGAAGGAGCACAGACTCAATAGAATAAGTGTCCGGAACCGATCTGCAACCGTCATAGTGCTCATTTAACAACATATTCCTAGTTTCACATAAATTGATTGCATTTTTTGTTCAAGTTGCAGCTGTATGTGTGTTCCGTGTCACATTCCATGTCACATTCATACCCCTAGGAAAAGCTAATAAATGAGCCTCTTAAAACATAATAAATCCCACTTGTAGGGAAGGGACAGGTGCTGCTGAACCTGTCAAATAGCATAATCAACACCTTCAAGCAACCATAGAGGGTCAGCTGTCCATTAGTTGTAAATTGGCTCAATAGCAAAGGAAATGAGGACACCATTTTATATACACTGATGTTGAGGCCCAGCTGTGAGAAAGATTGCTGGAAATACATTTTTTTAGTGGAAGTAGTGAAATCAAGGTGTCAACAAAGCCATAACGTAAGGAAAAAGAATTGTGGTGTGTTCATGTTCTCAGCTATGAATGCACAAGATGCACAGTGAGCTCCAGCTTTGTCTGTCTGTGGTCACACAGGTGACCATGATGCTGATGAATCTGGTCAGTATGTGGTGTCGTCAGGTAGGGCGCCAACCCATAACCTCAGTAATATCCCCACAATTATGATTCCCAAAGTGCAATTTATGTGTTTAAACTCAATGTCTCCAAAGTCACAAATGGTACACAGTCCATTAGCATTGAAGTTTCAAGGTTTCAGAGAACAACGGGTTGATTATGAGAACTGCTATGACATGCCTGCACGGCTTGTAGATATTGTTTGCATTTTACAGAAAATCCCAAGTACAGACATATTGGTGAATCTGGAACATTTCTGTAAATCACTCATAGGCATGATTTCACCTTTTTACCATGAGTCCTAACTGAAAACACCCCAACAATGTGTTATTTAGATCCCACCGCAAACTCTCCCAACAACAAACCCTGGATTCGCAGTAACATGATGGGACTCTGAAACTGAAGTTGTGGGTATTTAGAGACAAAGACCAGTAAAGGTTCAAGACAATGCCGAAGGGTTAGAAAAGAAGGCTGAGAGCAAGCTGAAACATCATACCAGAGAGGTGTGGACATGAATGAGGACCATGACCACCCAAGAAATGTTGCTTTGGAAAAGGTAGATGAGTTCAGCCGAGTCTCCACTGCTTTTGCACCATCAGCAATTCAGCGACCACAGGGCAAGATACTTAAGTGATGCACACCTATTTTTTTCCCTTTTAATAAGCACCTAGATGATAGGCTGGACTGGCCAGTAAATACAGACACCCTTTACCAGAAGGTGCATGGCCAGCAGGCTGAGATCATCATATGTATGTAGTGATATGCCACGTATGTTTTACCAGTGGATAGTGGCAGGTGCCCTCATGTGTGCTGCTGCCTCAGAATCAGAAAAACCTTTCTTGCAAAGTACGATTTTACACACACGAGGAATTTGTTGTGGTGTTGTTAATGCATGCAATCTAATAAACTAAACTAAATTCTTAAAGTGCAGAAAAAAATATAAATATAAATATATACAATCTTTTATGGGATAAAGGAGCAGTGCAGTAGGCAGTAATAAATACCACAGTCAAATGTGCAAAGGAAAAGGTGCCAATGAACAGTGGTCAAAGTTGAGCGTTAATGTAACGCATAGAGTTTCGGTACTGTCGATGTGACAGGCAGACAGAGACGGAAGCAGAAGTGGAGTGTAAGAGTGTCAGGGGGGTTTCTGGGCCTTGTTGGTAAGGCTGACAGCAGATGGGGAAAAAAAGCCTGTTGGGGAGGTAGTATGACAGACATTAAAAAAGTGGATAAGCTGATAAAAAAAAGGCCAGTTCAGTACTTGGCAGGAGCCTCGGATTCAGTGGTAACTTTGGTGAAGAGGGGCGCTCTTCTCCAAGGAAACCCCAGCCGCCCTCTCCACAACATCCTGCAGATAAGAGGACCAGCCACAGCAAACAACTCATTTGCTGCAGTGCAGGACAGGACAGAGCCAAGAGCGCCTAACTCAGTGCCAAGACAATGGCAGTGGCTCTTTGCTGCCATCCTATACACACACACACACACACACACATACTCAACCGGACCCAGCCCAGTAGCCCCCACCCTTTAAAGATCACAAGGACGTCTTATTTCATTTATTTCAGTGGCACTTTTTTATTGTATTAGTGGCCTTTAAATTGAGTTTTCATGGTTTTTGATCTATGTGAATTTCTTAACCTCAGAGGAAGCGAGCCCAGGGTCTTTTGTACATTAGATTGGGCGATGCCCAGTCTCCAGCAGCAGGGCTTCCAGAATCAGTCTCGTCTGAGGGGGGATGAAGGGCTCATGTAGCCAACAGGACAAGTAGACCATGCACAGGTCAGAGGTCGCGGTGTGGGCAAGTTCCTGCAGGATGGAGTGCTTCAACTGCAGTTCTTTACTGAAGGCATCAAACAAGATTTGCGATGCCTCATCTGAAATGAGATGGGGGTCAATATAACTTTGATTTAGTCTCTGTTGCTCATGTTAAGAACCAAGAGTTTAATATCAACAGGTAGAATATTAAAAAAAATCCTTAAGATGACAATTTCAAGTTAGTGCTCATTCTCACATTCCATTTATAGAAGACAACAAATTAGAGTCAGTAGATCCTGCAGGTTTGATGTCAAATCCTACTGCACATTTTCTTAGGTCTTTGCAAGTTGTACAAGCAGAATCATTTTTGGTTTATGGATGAGAGAAAGGTATTTCTCCTGAATTTTTTACATTTCTAATGGGCACCCTCAAGGCATTTTTGCATACTTATTCACAAAATCCATAAAATATTGCAGTTTTCACCAGGTTGAGTTGAACTAAACTGCCAAAAAGGCATCTGAAGAAGAGGAGGAAAAAGAAAATTCCTTGCATTTCAATAGGGCCTCACGCCAGTTGTCCTTGGGCCCCAATTATGCTATTAACTCCTGTTTTTTATTGCAACAATTCAAGCTACCCACTTCAAATTTCAATATAACTCAACTCAACTTTATTTAGAGCACTTTAAATAAAACCACAGCTGACACAGTGCTGTACATAAGAGCAATAAGAAATAGTAAAAAACAAAACAAAAAAACAAATGCAGTCTAATGCTGGGTCAAAAGCGTAGGAATAAAAGTGGTCTTTAAGACAGGTTTTAAGAAATATATATAAAATATATATCGTCGTTGTCGTCGTCCTCCACTTTTTCCGGTGGGTCCGGGTCGCGGGGGCAGCAGCCTCAGCAAGGAAGCCCAGACTGTCCTCTCCCAGCCACTTCCACCAGCTCTTCCGGGGGAATCCCGAGGCGTTCCCAGGCCAGCCCAGAGATATCATCCCTCCAGCGTGTGCTGGGTCGGCCCCGAGGCCTCCTCCTGGTCGGACAAGTCTGGAACACCTCCTGAGGGAGGCGTCCTCACCAGATACCTGAACCACCTCCACTGACTCCTCTACATGGAGGAGCAGCAGCTCTACTCTGAGTCCCTCCTGAAGGACTGAGCTTCTCACCCTGTCTCTAAGGGAGAGCCCAGCCTCCCTGAGGAGGAAACTCATTTCGGCCGCTTGTATTCAGGATCTCGTTCTTTCGGTCATTACCCAGAGCTCATGACCACAGGTGAGGGTTGGAACGTAGATTGACCGGCAAATCAAGAGCCTTGCCTTCTGGCTAAGCTCCCTCTTCACCACAACGGACTGCTTTAGCAACCACATCACTGCGGACGCCGCCCCAATCTGCCTGTCAATCTCCCGCTCCATCCTACCCTCACTCGTGAACAAGATCCTGAGATACTTAAACTCCTCCACCTGAGGTAAGACCTCCCCCCCGACCTGGAGTGGGCAAACCACCCTTTTCCGGCTGAGGACTATGGCCTCAGAATTGGAGGTGCTGATTCTCATCTCAGCCGCTTCGCATTCGGCTGCAAACTGTCCCAGCAAGAGCTGGAGGTCATGGCCCGATGGCGCTAAGAAGACTAACAGCAACTGCAAACAGCAGAGACGACACCCTCCCGCAACCGAACTCGACCCCCTCCACCACCCGGCTGCGCCTAGAAATTCTGTCCATAAAAGTTATGAACAGAACCGGTGACAAAGCGCAGCCTTGGCGGAGTCCAACCCTCACCGGGAACAAGTCTGACTTACTGCCGGCAACACGGACCAGACTCTCGCTCCTCCGGTAGAATGACCGAATGGCCCTTTGTAAAGGGCCATCCAACCCCATACTCCCAGAGTACCCCCCACAGGGTGCTCCTGGGAACATGGTCATAAGCCTTCTCCAGATCCACAAAACACATGTGGTCTGGTTGGGCAAACTCCCATGCCCCCTCCAGCACACTAGCGAGGGTGAAGAGCTGATCCACGGTTCCACGGCCGGAACGAAAACCACACTGCTCCTCCTCAATCTGAGGTTTGACTATCCCCCTGACCCTCCTCTCCAGTACCCTGGCGCAGACCTTTCCAGGGAGGCTGAGGAGTGTGATCCCCCGATAGTTGGAACACACCCTCTGGTCCTCTTTCTTAAAGATGGGGTCCATCACCCCGGTCTGCCACTCCAAAGGCACTGCCCCCGATGTCCACGCAATGTTGCAGAGACGTGTCCACCAGGACAGCCCCACAACATCCAGAAACTTGAGATACCCAGGACGGATCTCATCCACCCCTGGAACTCTGCCACCGTGGAGTTGCTTAACTGCCTCGGCGACTTCTGCCCCGGAGATTGGACGACCCCCCCAAGCACTCCCCAAACTCTGTCTCGTCCATGGAGTACGTGTTGGTGGGATTGAGGAGTTCCTCAAAATACTTCTTCCACTGCCCAATTATCTCCCCAGTTGACGTCAGCAGCCTCCCGTCCTCACTGTTAACAGTGGGCAAGTTGCCGCCTCCCCTCCCTGACCGCCATGGCTGCACACCGCTTGGCCTGCTGGCCATATAATAATACACAAAATACATAAATCATTCACATTCATGTTATAGTGACACAATTTGCTATCCATATCTAGATATCATCATGGATTGAGAGCTCACTTTTACAAGTCATATTAGCGGTATAACAAGGACATTTTAGCTTCCAAAACCCATCTCCAAAATTAGATCCATCCTCTCTCCGTCAGACGCCGAAAATTTGCTTCATGCACTCATCTCCTCTAGACAAGATTACTGTAATGCCCTTTTCTGCAAACTACCCACATACAGGACAGCTTCATTATCAAAATATACTACAGCCAGAGTACTTAAGAGTAATGCATCTCTGACCTGATCACTTTCTTCAAACCCCCCCAGAACCCTCAGATCATTAGGTGCTGGTCTCTTAACTGGGCCCAGAAAATTTAACCAATCAGATGAATTGTATTCAGTCACAATTCAGATTCAGAAAGCTTTATTTGTCCCTGTGGGGGCAATTTAGGTTTTTTTTTTTTTGGGGGGGGTTAGGGTTAGGGGTAATCCTAAAGGTCAACTCACCCAACTGTTTGGTGTTCCAACTGTGGAAAAGAGGAACCTTCCTGCCTCCGCGTCCAAACTGAAACTCTTCCAGATCCAAGATGCCTCGCTGTGAGGCCATCACACGCTGCATCTTCACCATGATGATGGCCTGAGAGGAAGAAAACAAACATCCACATAAACCACACTGACCGCAGGCAGTGGGAACTCACCAGTACTACCACCTGGTCAGAGGCTTTAATCTCTCTTCTGATATGTTCAGTTTTTTTCACAATCTTGAGTCATGTTTGAACATTGTTAAGGTCAGGAGGTAACCATGTCAATTCACAAGATGTAATCCGTCGAGCCAAATAAAACCAGGTTGCAATCAATTGAAACAGAATTCACCGAAATAATGAAGTCTTTTACAATTAACCATTTCATTTTGAGAAGAATTTAAAAAAAAAAATTGGAATCCATGTTATGATGCGATTTGGGAAGGCACAAAATAACAGAGCGATAAATTTGGTCCAGTTTATTCACACTAAACTCATGTTCAAAAGTACTAAATATACTCAGATGAGGTACAGATACCTGAAAAATCTCCTTCAGTACTGTACTTTTCAAAAATGGTTTCATTTTAAGTTCATCCATCCCTTTTTTATCAACACCTGAACGAGGGCCATTTTCAAAGAAGTGACTTTCAAGCTTAGACTTGATTTCCTCCCATGGACCCACCACCCGTGGGAGGAACCAGAAGGGTCTGGTGCTTTGTGGCTTGGGCGGCAGTTCAAGGTGGGGGCCTTGGCTGTTGGATCCCCAGTCATGGAAGCTGGCTTTTGGGACATGGACTGTCACCTCCCTGGCGGGGAAGGAGCCGAAGCTGGTGGAAAAGGTTGAGCGTTACCGACTACATATAGTCAGCCTCACCTCGACACATAGCTCCGGGTCCAGAACCCAAGTCCTTGAGAGGGGTTGGACTCTCTTTCACTGGAGTTGTTCCGGGTGAGAAGCGGAGGGCCAGGGTGGGATTTTTGATCGCCCCCAGGCTATCTGCCTGTATGTTGGGGTTTACCCCGGTGGACGAAAGGGTTGCTTCCCTGCGCCTTCGGGTCGGGGAACGGGTCCTGACTGTGGTCTGCGCTTATGCGCCAAACACCAGTTCAGAGTACCCACCCTTTTTAGAGTCCTTGGGAAGGGTGCTGGATGGTGTCCCGACTGGGGAATCCATTGTCCTACTGGGAGACTTCAACGCTCACATGGGTAATGACAGCGTGACCTGGAAGGGCATGATTGGGAGGAATGGCAGGCCCGACCTGAACCTGAGTGGTGTTCTATTATTGGACTTCTGTGCAAGTTGCAGTTTGTCCATAACTAACACCACGTTCGAACATAAGGAGGCCCACTGGAGCACGTGGCACTAAGACATCCTAGGCCGCAGGTCTATGATTGATTTTATAGTCGTATCATCTGACCCCTGACCGCATATTCTGGACACTCGGGTGAAGAGAGGAGCTGAGCTGTCAACTGATTACCATCTGGTGGTGAGTTGGATCAGGTGGCAGGGGAAGACATACTCCATGTAGGAGACAGTGTTTGGGGAGTGCTTGGGGGGGTCGTCCAATCTCCTGGGCAGAAGTCACCGAGGCAGTTAAGCAACTCCACGGTGGCAGAGCTCCGGGGGTGGATGAGATCCGCCCTGGGTATGTCAAGGCTCTGGATGTTGTGGGGCTGTCTTGGTTGACACGTCTCTGCAACATTGCGTGGACATCGGGGGCGGGGCCTTTGAGGTGGCAGACTGGGGTGGTGGTCCCCATCTTTAAGAAAGGGGACCAGAGGGTGTGTTCCAACTATCGGGGGATCACACTCCTCAGCCTCCCTGGAAAAGTCTGCGCCAGGGTACTGGAGAGGAGGGTCAGGGGGATAGTCAAACCTAAGATTGAGCAGGAGCAGTGTGGTTTTCGTCCCGGCCGTGGAACCGTGGATCAGCTCTTCACCCTCGCTAGTGTGCTGGAGGGGGCATGGGAGTTTGCCCAACCAGACCAGATGTGTTTTGTGGATCTGGAGAAGGCTTATGACCGTGTTCCCAGGAGCACCCTGTGGGGGGTACTCCAGGAGTATGGGGTTGGATGGCCCCTTACAAAGGGCAATTCAGTCTTTCTACCAGAGTCTGGTCTGTGTTGCCGGCAGTAACCGGACTTGTTTCCAGTGAGGGTTGGACTCCGCCAAGGCTGCCCTTTGTCACCGGTTCTGTTCATAACTTTTATGGACAGAATTTCTAGGTGCAGCCGGGTGGTGGAGGGGGTCGAGTTCGGTTGCGGGAGGGTGTCGTCTCTTCTTTTTGCGGATGACGTGGTCCTCTTAGCTACATCAGGCCACGATCTTCAACTCTTGCTGGGACAGTTCACAGCCGAATGTGAAGCGGCTGGGATGAGAATCAGCACCTCCAAGTCTGAGGCCATGGTCCTCAGCCGGAAAAGGGTGGTTTGCCCACTCCAGGTCGGGGGGGAGGTCCTACCCCAGGTGGAGGAGTTTAAGTATCTCAGGATCTTGTTCACGAGTGAGGGTAGGATGGGGCAGGAGATTGACAGGCGGATTGGGGCAGCATCCGCAGTTTTGCGGGCGCCAAAGCAGTCCGTTGTGGTGAAGAGGGAGCTTAGCCAAAAGGCAAGGCTCTCGATTTACTGGTCAATCTACATTCCAACCCTCACCTGTGGTCATGAGCTCTGGGTAATGACCGAAAGAACGAGATCCTGAATACAAGCGGCTGAAATGAGTTTCCTCCGCAGGGAGGCTGGGCTCTCCCTTAGAGACAGGGTGAGAAGCTCAGTCCTTCAGGAGGGACTCAGAGTAGAGCTGCTGCTCCTCCAGGTAGAGGAGTCAGTGGAGGTGGTTCAGGCATCTGGTGAGGACGCCTCCCTCAGGAGGTGTTCCAGGCATGTAGGACCGGGAGGAGGCCTCAGGGCCGACCCAGGACACGCTGGAGGGATTATATCTCTGGGCTGGCCTGGGAACATCTCGGGATTCCCCCGGAAGGGCTGGTGGAAGTGGGGAGAGGACAGTCTGAGCTTCCTTGCTGAGGCTGCTGCCCCCGCGACCCGGACCCACCGGATAAGAGGAGGACGACGACTACGACGATGACTTGATTTGATAGTTGTATTTATTCACTGGGAGTTTTTTTCTCTCCTGTATAATTGCTTTAATTGTATACTGTAATAACTCATCATCAGTACTGGTCCTGGACCACCAGAGTATCCCTTCTCCTCCTCTACCTGCATGACAGGTTTACTGGAGAACCACAATATCCATTCATCTGCTGCTCCTGGGTTCTGGAGTTTTTTTTCCACTTGTTGACCTGTTAAAAAGGGTTTCCTATGGAGTTTTTCCTCAGTCGATGTGAGGGTCTGAGGGCAGAGGATGTTGTTATGATGCCATGTGAAGCCCTTTGAGACAAACTGTTTGTGAAAACGGGCTCTACAAATAAAATTGCCTTGCCTTGTTTTTGGACCTAGAAGTGCAGTGTTTATGTCATACTGGAGTTCCATATTAAAAGTCCAGTAAACACAACTCAATGAGAAAAGTCTTGATTTGGCAGTTGACGCACAGGTGACTGTCATTCCATCTCTGCCGCTCATCAAATACATAAAGAATCTACAACAAATGATTGTTCATGGTGGGACTCTGTTCCGTGGTCATGTGAGACAGGTGATCAGTGGTCATCTGCTGTAAGCAGGTTAATGAAGAAGGACACACAGGAAGAGGGTGGGGGCTACAGCTCCACTGAAGTCACATTTTCTTTTTGAATCAGTAAAAAAGAAAAGAAAAATGGCTGCCATGGCAAGAACACAAGAATAGGGCAAGACCGTAAGAAGAGCATGAGGAAAAATTGAGAATGTTGTGAGAAGACATGAGGAGGCCTTCAGAATATGAGAATGTGACGAGACCATAGTGCAAACATGAGGTGACAAGAATTCAAAATGAAAACGTGATGAGAACATGAGAGGAATTTTAGAACATGAGAACAAGGTAAGAACCTGCTGAGAACATTACAGTGTGACAACATCATGATAAAAACATCAGAATAATATAATGCAAATACAATACTTAATCATTTCTCAACCAACTTCATATTCATTATGTTGAAAATCGCTTATTTTACTAAAAATGCTGTCTCAGCTTTTTTTCTGAAAATGAGGTTTTGAAGAGACCAACCCCCATTCAAGTATTTAAAAGAGTGAGTGAACTTATAAGGATATGCATTTTTTAGAAATGAAAAAAGAAGCTCTGATCTTTCTTCTGGTGCGTTCATTTTTTCATAATCATCGCAAGAATACTCTTGGGTCTTGAAAGAGAGTTAGAAAGGGTTAATGGCATGGAGTCAGTGCATCATGGGAACTATCAGACTTGTGTGGACCCCTCAGAAAATGAGAACCATTTTCAGTTTCTCACCATTTTTTCCAAAATGTGGTGCAGCTTGGAGCATTCGTTCAGCAGATCTGCAGTGCCGGCCGCCTGCTGCCATGGAGCCGATTGAGGAGCTGGAGCTTCATCCACCCACTGCTGATGCAGTTCACTCTGAGACCTGAAGGCCAGGAAGGACGACAGCTAACATGCTAGATTATGTAGAATGGATTATGTAGAATACCAACCTCTCCCAAAGAACTAAGCGATCTTCTCTGCAGCATTACATGCCTCTTCTTCAGCTCAAGCTCTTCTCCTCCAAAGCGTGTCATTAAGGTCACCCAATTATTTAAATTAACCCAAAACAGGTGTAACCACAGCTGATGCTCTGGAGGCTGAACATCAGTAATTCAGACCTGAGTGACAGTTCAGGTCCATCAGTCAGGAAAAGTTGATCTTGTCACCTGACCCCTGCTAGTGATGTGTTTCTACTGGTGATGACCACAAATTTAAGTGTCAGCATAGCTCATTGCTAACAAAGTAGTTAAAACAGATAACCTACAGCTGGTCAACAACACATAACTGTGGAGCAGCCTGCTGCTCCAACACTCAGGCACACCATCTGATGATGTCATCTTTAAGATCACCAGCACCAGTTTTGAAAAATGTTCATGATTGTTCTGTTTCTGGTGCTGTGCGGATTTTTTTTTTTTAACATATTGGCTTTTTTCACCTGTTCAGCTTCAGGTTGATGATGTTTCCTGCTATTTGGAATCCTTCATCGTTGAGTTTGTCCCAGCGAACCTTAAGGTTGTGCCAGTCTGCAGCATTATCTTTGATCTTACGGGCACTTCCTGTGACTGCACACAACTTCCTGTTTGCTGATCTCATTTGAGGATCCTGAGGAGGAGGAACAGTCAGTATTATTTGAGTCTGCACCTTTAATTCTCCTATCTTGCCAGGTATATAAAAAAAGAACCTGATATCACCTAAATGTACCTGAACATCAATTGAGGATGAGATCAGTTTGTATGGGTGTTGAGATTTATAATTGAATGACTGAATCAATGTGTGTCGGGCTAAAAAGTAGTGAACTGGAAATAGTCGAAAAGTGGAAGAATGCTGAAAGTTATGGGAGTGACGTACTGAGCTCTGGGGTTGATAGATGATGTTAAAATACTCATTTCTTTCTTTTGTATTTTGATTGGTTTTGCAGGTAAAAACCACTTATCATGAATCAGCTCCATACTGCTTTGCCATGGTCAAAAGGGAAACATTGCTATAATAATTTAATAATAATATTCATAGCGTTTTTCATTGACAAAATTTGATAACGGAGTCGTGACTTAAATCTCGTGGCAGCCATGTTTTGAACCCACCCCCGAGACACGGTAGAAACGTGACAAGCTTATTGCGCGCGCGCACACACACACACACACACACACACACACACACACCTCTGTCTTTATCACGCCCACTTGATAAAGTGACAGATACTGCGTTCTAAATGCCACTATTTCACTTTTTGTGCTGCATTGGTGTCCATTATCTAACCTGAACCGCTACACCGCCAGTACAACCCTTCCGTCGGACCACAGGCGGACCGTGCAGAAGTTTCTCACCTCCATGTCATCGATGCATCCTCCATGCTCTCCATCTGTTGTCCACTTCCTGACTTCTTCTTCTGAGGTTGATCAGCTGCTCGGTGACGCCTCCTGGTGGCCGATTATCATGATTTAAAAACTAATACGTAAAACTGATCCAAATGGAAACCAAGAAAGACACCGGTCGACCAAGTCTTGAGTTCTCCCTTATTTTACCCTGCTTTTTTATTTTTTTGGTCTTCACTAGAAATAATGAGCCTAAAAAATGAAACAGAGTCCCGTTTTCGAAGACTGGTTCGACGTGGTCAGTATCACTGTTGAGCACATTTTCATTTATAATACCAGCATAAATAATTATAAATTACAGTCAGTCAGCGTTGACGGAACAATTGACGTCAGTTGAACATGGAACATGTGATGAACACCATTTCTGAAATGATTGAAGCTGCTTGTTGCTCCCCAAAAACCGTCTTTTGTCAAAATTAGGACGGCAATGGCACGTCAGAGCTCGTAAAGCCGGGTACGGGAGTTCAGAGTTCATCTCAGTCTGGACTCCTCAGAGAACGGTCAGTCCACATTTACGTTAGATTCGCTTTGGACTTGTTAGTCTATGATGATTATTTAATTCTGTTTTTAGACTTCTGCAAAGCATCTGCTACAGTTGAACACTGTTTATGATGGATACTTTTAAATATTTTGGTTTCGGTGAATGCTTCCAGGAAGTAATAAAGATGTTCTATAACGATATAAATATTGCTGATAGTCCCAGTGGGAACATATAAAAGATTTACACTGAAGAGCGGAATACGTCAAGGCTGTCGGCCTCACCTTTAGTCTTTATTTTAGTTGCAGAAGTTTTGGAAATTATAATTAAACATGCAGATAACATAAAGCAGTGAAATGTGATGGAACGATCTCTGATCATAACCCAACTGCCGGATGATACGATTCTTTCCCTCAAAAATGCAACACACATATCACAGGCTCTAATGGTTACATCCATCTTCTGTAAAGCTTCAGAGCTTCGTCTAAATTTGAATAAATGTGAATTGATGGCGATTCATGATTACCCCCCTAGTGTCTAGTCAAGGTATTGCAAGTAAAATTCAGCTTCAATATCTGGGTATTTTTATCTGCAAGGATTTACAATATAGAGAGAACTAATACTGAAAGTTTTATGGTGAAGAGCAACACAATTCTGAATTTCTGGCTCTGAAGGGATTTGACTTTGATCGTTTTAGTCATAAATACAATATTGAATGCTCCAGAAGTGACTGCTGGGCTGTGATTGAAGCGTTTCCACAGGCTTTGTTCTGTGTGATGGAGGGAACTCTACTGTACACCCTGACAACACCTAACCCTGCTGACCCTGTCTATGGATGACCCATCATTTTAGAGAAAAAATGTAACAACATAATTTTGAGATCTGCTGTCACCAAAGCTGTCACCAAATCTCATGCAGATATGTAGGTATTCATTGGTGAGTCTATAGAACGGTACTTGTTTTCAATAATGTTCATCATGGAAAAAGCTGACTCACAGCTGTGAGTCCATCCAAATACAGTCAGTGTGTGCAGTGCTGCTTTGGGTAGACCAGGGAACACATCCTCAGACACAGTCTGGAGCTAGAAAGCAGCAGGGTCAGTTCCCTAAAAAATGCTCTCTTAATGCAGCATCTCTTTGCAGACCAATGAACTCGAGCTGTAGAGATCCTGCATGTGCCCACTTGAATGTCTCTGTGACCTCCTTCGAAAATCCTCTAACTTCTCTGATGAGGAAAGGATTCTGGATTAGCAGGAGGAGCTGCTGCCCAAGGCAGAAGCTGTTGAACCTTTTACTGAAATTTTCAAAGTTTTGGGAAGTGGTTAGGGTTAGGGTGGGGTCTTCTTTGAGATCTTCTTCAAAAATGTCCAGCTTGGTCTTGAAAGAGCGAACAGCTGTCATCAAATCAGCAACTGGACTGTTCTGGCCCTCCAGCTTTAAGTTGAGCTCATTAAGATGTGATGTAATGTCAACCAAAAAGGCAACCATATCCATATTGTGTTTATCTTGCAGAAAAGGTGAAAACTGTGTTGCTGTCTGAGTCTTGACCTGCTTTAGGAAAGCTGATATTTCTTCTCTTATAGACCAGAAACGTCCCAGTGCATTGCCTTTATTCAGCCACCTCACATTGTTGTGCAGTGGCAGGTCCTTGCCATTTGCTTCAACATCCTCCAGGAGTTCTGTCAGGAGATGATGCTGA
Organism: Aulostomus chinensis; assembly: GCF_037954235.1. NCBI lineage: Eukaryota > Metazoa > Chordata > Actinopteri > Syngnathiformes > Aulostomidae > Aulostomus > Aulostomus chinensis. The sequence continues at coordinate 27,121,247 of NC_141336.1, forward strand.
GGGCATGAGGATGCCCTGAGGAAGTCGATGAGTTTCATCATTGTGTTCATTACTTCTGCAAAATGATCTGACAGAGTGGCACACAGACGAGTCTGATGGATGAGACGGTGGTAAGCAATGAGATATGGGTTGTTGGCACAGCCCCCTTCTCTTTTCCCACCATGGCAGGGGCGTCATCTGTAGTGACAGGGACAACCTGCTTCAGATCTATGCCCCTCCTTCTCAACATCTCTTTTATTGCTGCATATTTGTCCCCTCCTCTTGCGTGTGTTTCAAGTGGTTTAACACCCAGCAGGTCCTCACAGAGCTCCTTCTTATCTTTGTGAAAAAATCTCACATACACCAAAAGCTGGGCTTCATCAGTAACATGTGGGACTCATCAGTAGCCAGACAGGCACAGTGCAGTCAGAACAGCTGCATCAAGCGGTGCCAGTCCGTCACCTGCTATTATTTCTGGTTTCCTGGTCGCTTACACCTGGATTTGTTTGATTTTTTTTTCACACATCTCATCTTTTTGTTTTATATTCAAATAAAGACTCAGCAACAGCGTTTAAGCACTCCTTCACAACTGTCCCATCAATAAAAGTCTTTTTTTGGGGGGGGTGGGGGGGTGGGGGGGGTGCCCCAAAACCCACGAGAGCTACAGTGAACATTCGTTAGCACGTTGCCAGGCTGTAAATCAATGCGTTGTGGGTCTCGTGTCATACTGGGCTTGCAGTTCGGTTGTTCTGCGTGCCCTCATCCTTCCTCAAAAGAGCAGTGCTCTGTTTCGTAGTGGCGCCTTACGTTGCCTCCTTTAATTAACGCCACGCTTTCGGGGCATATGAGTCACACTGGTTTTGAAATGCTTGCCGGGAGAATGAACATGTATTTCTCCGTCCATTCATCTGAACAGCAACGGTTTTCCCCATCAGCCTTGCTTCTTTCGGAGCCACGCTCTCACCCCGTCCCTTCCTCTGCTCTGGTGCGCTGGACACGCAGGGTAAAGTAATTATTTTATTGGCGTAACTGAGTGAAGCGAATTTCTTATCAACTGGAGAGGCAGCGCCCGCTGTCCGTCCCCGCGACTGTCGGGAAATTCTCCATCAAAATGATCCGTTCTCGATTGGTCACGGGACGGAGCCGTCACTCGGTCCGGATCTGGGCCGAGGTCCGCCATTTGGTGATGCCTTCTATATATCCTAATATGGATGCGCCATCGCTGACCTGCAACAGTGTTAGATTTGGTGTCGTAATGGAGGATAGAAAACTAGAAGTTCGTATGAATAACTTTATTATACTCGCCAAATATTTTCAGCATAAATGCCATTTCTCAAAAACGACACCACATTTGACCATCTTTTTTGAAGGAGCTGCTTCCTTATTTTGATTCATTAAAACTTATGAAAACGAAGAAAACCCTCTTGCTAGGTGAATGTTTATCAGCCTTTAATTTCGATTGATCCCCTGAAAGAATATGTAACAATTTTTTTATTTTATTTTCCTGATTGTAGTCCTGTTTATATTTACTTTTTTTGAATGTACATTATACATGGAACACTATGCTCAGTCCTGAAGGAATAACGTTTGTAATTGTGATTAAATATGTTTTTGTACCTGTAATTTGCATTTTACAAGAAAAGAGGAAGAAGAAAAAAAGCTTGTGAAGTCAGACATTTACGACTTTCCGTGGAGTACCCGAACGCAACACCTACGCGTCACGCTGAGTCCTCTTGCTCTCGCGCTTTGACGGCCAACGCAGTCAATCCTATCAGAAGACGAAGAAAGAAGAGAAGAAGAAGAACGAAGAGGAGAAATAGAAAGAAGAGAAGAAGAAAGAAGTACAGCAGAACAACAAGAGCAAGAAAGAAGAGAAGAAGAAAGAAGAAGAGCAGAGGACAAGAGCAAAAAAGAAGAGAAGAAAGGAGACAGAAGAGAGGCGCCGACTCCGTCTTCTCGTCGCCCACCAACAATCAATTGTCAACAAAGTCGCAGTCCGGCGTGTCGTGACGTCATGAGCACGTCACCGTTACAGCTCCCTGCCGAGTTGTGGTTGCAGGTGTTCAACTTCCTGTCCTGGCGAGACAAACTGAGCGTGCGTTGCACCTGTGCCTACTTCCGTAAGGTGCTGGACGCGTCCCGCCCCCACTGGTACGGCTTCTGTGTGGTGCTGCGGAAACTGTCGCGCTACAATCGGCCATTCTGGCGCAGCTTGGCTCAGAGGCATATCGGCACTGTATCGCTGCGTTCAGGTAAGAGGAAATACCTGAGGCAGGTCTCCGCCTGGCTCCCTGCCCTCCACACGCTGCATTTGGAAGATTGGACGGACAGCAGCATTGACGAGTTGAAACTCTTTCATCAACTGCAGCACCTGTGCATCACTTCCTGTTCTGCACCCCTCAAGAGCTTTGACTTCCTTTTTCCTTTGAGCCAACATCTCTCACAGCTCAGCATCTGTAACGTCCAGTACACCTGTCCATCGTCTCACCTGCTGGCCACCATCAGTCAGCTGACACGTCTCACCTCGCTGTGTCTGCACCACGATGGCAGTCAGAGGTTTCCTGCACCATGTGGGGTCCTGAAACACCTGAAGGAGCTGAGACACCTGTCCTGGACCATGATCACCTACAGGACACTGTCTCCTGACTTCTTCAGCTCCACTCACCTCATAGATGAACATCCCACTGGTCTTCAGTTGTCTGACCTCCAGCTGTTGGATTATGATGCCACAGTGACACTGGAAGTCCTGCAGCCTTTGTCCCACCTGAGCAGCCTGTCAATCTTTCACCTGTACTCTGTCCCTGGACCCACCTGTCACCTGCAAACATGGCTGATGGCGCTGCCACACCTCCGCCACCTCAGTGTGCATGGTGAGCCTGAAAATCAATGACTGTCAATCATTCAGACTACTTCTTGCAGTAACAGTAATACCAATAATAATAGTAACAGTGCTAATAATCATCATGTATCTATTAAGAGTTTTGATTGTAACTGCTGCTTGGATCAGAAGCAGGAAATGACAGGAAGGTGAGGAGCAGTGCATGATGGGAGATGTCCACAGAGCAGGGAACAAAATAGTTGGCCACTGGATAACCTTCATTTTTGATGGTGTGATGTCAGATGTTCGATGAGTCAGAGGGTAGTAAGTTTACCTAATAAATGCCATGTTAAAGGTACAAGAGACAACTATTTGTAGAAGTCCAATTCAAAGAAAGTGTAGCCATTGAACATCTAGAAAGGTGCAGAATGAAAGTCTAAATTTACCCAAAAATAACTAGTGGTGAAACTATTATTTCACTGGGTCAAAAATGTTGCCGTCTAGTCTCCAACCAGTTGAGCATCTCTGACCCAGTGTGAGAAAGCTGCTATCCGGTGTATTAGCAACAGGGAGCTCAGGAGTTTCGGGTGCTGATTAACCAGAGGAATGTCAGAGAAACGTGAGGCTCCGTTCCGTTAGCGTCTCAAATACTGTCAGACCAACAAAGCAGCAAGACGAGGGTCAATACTGGTTCAGCAGGTCCAAGCTGCAGGACCGAAAGGACTGAACAGCCATGCTGAGGGCGCTGCTTTCTGATGGACAGCTAAGCTAATGTTGCGAACAGACAGTAACAATAGCTCAAATTAGCAACTTTAGCCCTGAGAGGTTCTTGTTATTGTTAGTGACATCATCACTATGGTGATTAGGTCAGCCACATGACTTGTCTGTTTTATTCCCTGCTATTCCACCTCTGACCACGAGGCTAGATGAGTCAATATGGTGACCTGACAAGATTAGTGCAGCAGGAGGGAGGGAGACACCTGCTGGCTGGGAGGGTGGCAGTGTTGACTACTGTACCTTTAAACTTTATCATGAATGTTGAAATCAGCTGCTAGAGGGACATCACCTGACTTGGCAACTGATCAGATGTCCACTTAGGCAACGTCTCAGTGGCACTCACATGTGACGTCCTTTTTTCACATGTTGCTGAAGGTTCCCAGTCAGTTCCTCTTTACCTACCTTGATCAGTTCTGTCTCACACTTGCTGGCAGGGCACAGTTAGAGATGATGTCACTGTGACTTGACTATCTGTGCTGTAGGCGGTCATCCTCTGGCTACATACGTGGAATTCCTGCCAACATCTCTCCTTAGTTTGACCTTGTGTGTTGACCTGCAACCAGCCGACCTGCAGACAGTGTCACTCAGAGCACCGCAGCTAGAGACCCTGCACCTGGAGCCCTGGGGCCCCTCCTCCAGCCTCGTCCGACTCCTGCCACAGCTCTTCCCCTACCTGAAAACACTCCGGATTAGGTAAATTGCCTTTAACCAGCTCATGTCCTTAGCAACCTGCTAAACTGAGCTTAACCTTTGTTTTTCCAGACATCATCATGTGCCAGATGAAGACTTTCTGCAGCTGCAGCAACTACAGTACCTGGACACACTCGAGATTCTTGATTCATACCACAGACCTGACCCCAGCGATCCGGCTAAGGTCACGTATGAGCCAAGTCCTCGCCTGCTACAGCTGACCTCTGACCTGCAGAAACACTCCAGTTGCCGACTCCGAGTGCTCATCAGTTCACAAAGAGACCCGCGTAGCTGTTACTGCGTCTCGGATTATTAAGTCTGGACCAAAAACCAGAGAAATTGCATCACTGTGGAATTCTTGAAGTATATGTGCCTCCGTTTCGTCAGGTTTTTGTTATTCCAAATTTTTAACGACTAAATATCTCCCCAACTGGACTTTGACAAACACCTCGACAAAGCCTGCGGTTGAGTGACTATCTGGTGGAGCAGCCATCTTCATTGCAAGGAAAACTTCTTAGGGTTTTTGATGGTACATTGTGAGCTGAGCTGAGAACATTTCATGAGAAGTCACACTAAACCAAATCTGACAGAGCAAACTAGGCACATTCGTCCTCGGTAGAAATGCTACCGACCTGGGATAAGTGATTGTGATGTGCCACCATGGTTCTCTCATTGCCCTCTGCACAATTAAAGCTCACATCTGATCATAATGGGGCTTGGCCATTGCACCAATTACTGCTATACTTCCAGATAATTTAATGCTACAGTAGGGTAGCCATATTACCAAAAACAAGGACACTTGGCCCGGCAATGAGATACTCAAATGATAACCGAAGATGCCTTATAATTTCTGTACATTTAAAGTACACCTCTGTATGGATAGAAAATTGTTATATTTCAAAATAAAAAGGATGTGAAAACAGGACATGTCCTAGGAACACAGATTTGTTTACCATAGCTACAGACAAGAAGCTAACCCCATTTTTACCTTATCAGAACATAACTGCTGTTGAAGACACCGAATACATAAACAAAGACTTTAATTCTCAACTTACAAACAGGATTCTTCGTATTTACAGTTAGAAAAAAATAAAAACAAAATGTCCATCTCTTTTGTGCAGTCCATTCATCTCCCCGAATGTCTTACACCAAATGGGATCTCACAGGTGTGATGGTGGCCAGAGCTTCTGGCCACTTAGCCTGTCACTCAGAAATGTCCTCTTCTTTCTTTTTCTTCTTTTTCTTCTTTTTGGCACTTTGAACAACCTGCACGACACGAGACAATGTACAGTTGTAGCATTTGACTTCATTCAGACTGAACAAGGCCGTCACTCTCGTCTAAATCGAGCAGACAAACCAGATGGACCTTCTATCCTGATCATCAGACAAAGGCCCGACTGATTAATTGGTCAACTGTAGCCAGTCGACCTGGATTTTCAGTACTAAAATGCCTTTAATATGGTATGAAGGCTCAGTTTTAGTACACACGTACTAAAACTGAACAGTTTGCTAAAATGGTAAGTTGATGAGTGTGGAATTAAAATTTAATGTAATAAGTTTCCCATGACGTGCCTTGTTTCGTCAGTCACGCTTCACTGATATTATCAGTGAAGCGTGAAATGTGTTAGCAAGCTAAAGAAAGCTAGGATAGCCCAGCTTAAATATTAGCGACCTTGCTAAAGTAGTTAGCCGAGTCAGTCACGACACCATGAATGATGCAACGCTAATGTTACAGTACCTCAAAATAATGTTACTCACTAAGCAGCTGCATGCTACCAGACTAGATCAGAACCGAGCAAATCAGGATGATGCTTCATTTCCATGCAAAAAATGTAATGGGCTGAATTTATTTTCAGACTTTTTTTTTAACTTATGGCGTTGACGAGGAGAAAGCATTAGTGGTCAAAGTTATAACTTCATGGAGAAAAGAAAATTTGAGTGCATGTTGAGAGGACATCCAAGAGGCGCATTTCAAACCCGGCTTTACCAGAGATGTTTCTGACGCTGTGTGTCCTGCCCCTCACCTCCAAACTCTCACTGACCTCCTAATGACACAGCGGGTGATGTAATGAACACCAGTAACAGACGACCATGAATTTACTGCAATTGTTAATGTTGACAGTGTCAGAGACTTCCTAGTGTTTACTGAGAGGACAGTGTGTGTGTTGCCCTTCAATTTAAATCTTTGTAAGAAGTGTTTGGAACTATTTAAGCCATCAAAAGCATTTTTTTTTTAATATGAAAAAGGGGGGGGGGGTGAATATATCGGTTCTTGGAATTTGTATTCCCCAATATCAAAATAGGCCCCCAAAAAAAACGTATCCAAGGGGCCCTAAATCAGACCCTTCAAACTCCATCAGACCAGTTGGACGAAGCTAAAAAAGGGAAGCGGCTAATGCTAGTAGGAGGAGCCCTGAACCAGCGTTCAGCCTCTCCTGTCCTCCACTGCTCCTGTTCAGCTACAGATACTCACACAAAGCTAATATACAGAGACTCATTAGCAGATGTCTGTTCCTCCTCCAGTGAGAGCACTTTGTTTAGAGTTAAGTATGAAAAAAATGTAGTAATTAGTGCAATTTGGGAGAAAATGTAAGAGCAATATTGTCCATTTATAGAATATATTTTTAATTTTAACTTTACTTTTATTGTAGGAGAATGAGTTGGGACACTATGACCATAAGTGGGTGTCAGGTCATTTGGACCTGTACTGATATTAAACATGTCAACCCATCCCACAAAAAAAAGACAACTGGGAACACTGGGAATGGAGCTGAGTACACCACATACACATCACCCCCCATTTGGTCGTATCCCAATCATAACTGAAATGGAGGGATGTATTATTCCTCTTTGGTATTTAAGCTTGCCAAGAAGTTTGGTAAACAGGATGAAGCCATCACGAACACATACACACACTCAGCCTGACTACAGTATAAAAAGTAGTATCATGATTCTGTAACTTTGGAAGACATTTCAGACTGCTGTTGCTCGTAGAGCCGTAGCCAAGAATAAAGGGATTCCCCACCTGACACTCAGTCCTCAAATTCCTCTCATCCACCTTTTCCGCCACGACATTATGTTTATATTCTGTCAATTTCAGTTCTTCGGAAAATAGAAATTAGCAAAAAATCAGCAAGGAGAGGTAACACTAAAAAAATGAAAAAAATCTACCAAGATAAATGCAATCAACACATCTCTAGTTTTATAACTAACTAATCCAATACTACTTGTCCTGTACAGGGTCTGGATCCTGTTCCAGTTGGCGTTCTTCTTCCATAATTAACAAAGGCAACTAAGCAGTTTATGGTCCTTTGGGACATGAAAGAAAGTGACATTGTCAAGTTCACTTTTGGATGCAGATAACATGTTAACACTGATGCTAACATCATGAGTTTATATATGCAGCCTCAAGCCTGGTTTATGCTTCTACGTCCTAACCCGAACCTGACGCAGACCCCTACATGGATCCTACGCCGTAGCCTGAAATGAACCTCCAAAAAATCCTGACCACGCGTCCTGACGTCAATGTCAAGGACTGCAATTAGTCCGCTAAGAATGGTTCAGCACAACAACACTGGCATTTTTTAAGTTTCTCTGGTGAGAGCTACACAGACAGACCACCTCCGCAAATGTCTTCCGCGTTGCCTGTGCTTCAACATTGGGAGTAACATTTGTTGTTCAATATCAATGAGCTCCATCTCCAAAAACACCCGCTCCATCTCAATTGCCATTGTTGTCTCTGACCTGAAGAAAACCAAGGAATCCAACAAGAGCCCCCTGAAACCATGCAAAGACACAGCCACAACCCCCTAACAGCTTGGCGGTGAATTGCAGAGCAACGTGTTCCCTCCACGCAGAACTTTGAATGCTCAATGACAGCGTAGGGTCTACGCCGTCGTCGCGACACAGAAGCATAAAGCAAGCTTCACCGTTATGAGTTGAGCAGCACATTAGCCAAACATAATCATCACCTCAGATTCAGAACATGATCTTTGATCTCTCCCCTAACCCTGAAATTAAACCTGCAGTTACCTCACCATTTTTTTTTTTTAAACAACATTGTCCCCCAGAATGAACTGACCTCTGTTTCAGGCTCAGGCCCTGCACTTTCCAGCTCCCCTTCCTCCAATTTCGATCTCTTTTCTTTCTTCTTCTTGTCTTTCTTTACTTCAACTGCAGATGGTGTGGGTGGCCCTGTCACAGCTTCAGAATCACTGTCCGTCCTCTTCCTCTGCACAAAGATGGCACATGGGTCAGTGAATCTGGATGGATGTGAGGGCAGACTGGAATATGCAAATGCTCACGTGCTATTCTAATGACAAACAAAGGAACTGATTCACATCGTGATAAGAAATGCCGAACCATTCTGAGAAAAAAAATAACATTCTTGTCAGTTGACCGCTAAAGCTAATGATAAGATGATTAAGGAGACCCACCTTTGCTGTAGGGTCACATGACTCCATCACCTTGGATGCGCTGTCAAAAACAAATTCAGAGAACATAAATGTGACCATCACTCGAATGTCAGCCCCAACGACATCACTGGTATCACTACAATTCTACAATTTCATTTAGCAGACGCTTTTGTCCAAAGCGACGTACAACACAAGCAAGAATTTAGACCTTAATTTAGAAAGTCCATAGGAAGCGCAAAAGTGCTTCAGTTGTGATTTAGTCACAGGTACTGCCATCTAGTGGCAGAAGTGTCGTTCCCCCCCCCCCTCTTTTTTTTTTTTTTTGACAGACATACAACATCACACAACACAGTTAGTGCTACATAAAATCACTAAGTGCTGGGTCTTGGACCCTCTGACTGATTCTACCCCACAGGACAAAGAGGAGAAGAGTCAGGTTAACTGTCACTGTCCTCAGATGAGCTGCACTTCAGTAACCAACCAAGTGAAGAAGCTCAGAGCTGAAAGTTCTTGTAGCAGAGCGACTCCCTCCAAGAGCACAGCAGCTCAGCAAGGGATAACTGTCTGCAGCTGACTGACACATCACTAACCCAACCCCCCCAAGATAAGCATACCTGTAATCAACATATTGGTTCTTCCAATCATCTGGTGTGCTGCCGTTTGGTTTCCCGCGTTTGTCAAGGAGTCCCTTCTGAATCATCATCTTCTTCTGACTCGCCTGGTGGTGAAATGACTACATTGAATAACTCTGCCAATGGATAAGTTCAGTAAAGCTCAATTGAGCATGACAGCACCTTTGGCCCCAGACCCCATTTCCGAGGATACGTGTCTCGCTCCATGATCACCCTCTTAATCTTTGCAACAACTCCGTGGTCACATGTTGAGATAACAGCTGTGGTCATCAGAGCGACGGCTGGACAACAGAACAGGCATTTAATAGTTGGTAGGAGAGAAAGAAATTTCTGTAAACATATGGAGAAGCCATCAGAAAAGGGTGATAGATAGCAGGTCATCATAGCCCAAGAGCTACTGCAGCTACTGATGTCATCATGTGGCTTTTCCAGATGCTCACCAGCACACACCCTGAGCTGCCACTCACCTGTGCAGATAGCCTCTCCCTTGGTTGTAATAACTACAATGTCCTGGTTAACCTCAATGCCGTCTTCATATCTTAGGACACCTGGCAGCATGATTTTAGCCCCATAACAGATAGCATTAACCTGGAGACACAATGGGTCACTAAGACATGTGATAAACATGGATGTAAGGTTGGCTAGCAGGTGGAGGAGGACTCACAGCGCTGTCTTTCATCACTAGACGCTTATGTGACACAAGCAGCTTCTCCAGAGGGAAGATAACTCTCCTCAGGTACGTCTCATCTTTGTTGTGGTCAAACTGCCACTGAGCATCCAGGACATCATGCATTGTCACCATATTGTCCTGAACAGACGAGACCAAGACATTAAAAATGTCACCCTGGAAAAACAACAAAAAAACTCTCCTGCAAAGAGACTTTGACCATTGAAAGAATATGTGAAACGTGAAAATGATTCTGGCAGATTCTAGCTCCAACTATATTCAGGCTAAATCATTTCACTTTCAAACATGAGTGGGGTCTGAATGCCAATCCACATGTCAGCAGCCGTGAGTGATGTCACCTGCATCAGCAATGGTGCCAGACAAACTTTCCTCTGCAATTTCTGTTCCAAAGTTGAATTAACAGACCTACACTTCGCAGCAGGACTGCACTCAACACTTTGGCTTTCAGGTTAGTCAAATGGTACCAACCTTCTCTCCCAAGACTCCTGAGCGGACCCTCCTCAACTCCTGCATCTGACCTCCGACCCCAAGTAGCAGACCCAGGTGGACACAAAGTGTCCGGATGTATGTTCCTGCCTCACAGCTCACCCAGAAAATACCTGCAATACAGAAATATACGGGACCGTTATGACTACATGCAAACTTGCTTTTACCATAGAGCTCATCAACAATTTGATGGCACACCAGAACCAATCAGGTTCAGCCTCTTTGTTGTTGCTCAGTCTAAGTGGGAAGAGCAGTTTAGATGGGTGACTGTCATAAGCAGGCTCACTTCCCCAAGCTAAGCATGAAGAAGTCCTTCATCCGAAAAGCTGTAATTTTTAATTCCAAGTTATTAGGGTGCAGCTTTAAAATTGTATTTTTTTTTTTTACACTTAATATTGTCTGCTTTTTGTATCATGCTCATGAAGACAAACTTCTACTTTAGCACAGCAACAACTGAAGCTGGTCAACATACAGAAGCACATTAGCTGGCTATGTATAGAACCTGTAGGCACCTGGAGGCTAGGTTGGCAGCTACTACATATCCCATCTCTTCTTAGGTACAATCATATTTGGAGGTGTGGGGTGGTTGGGGGACCAATGAAGACTCCAATTATGAAATGTTGGAAAAGTATCAAATTTGATAAATCATTATATTGCTCAATGGAGTGATGTTTGTCAGTTACAGACTCCATGATCAGAAAAGGCATTGACAAGTGATATTACCCAGCCTCCTCTCAGGGTCGTACTCGATGAGTTTGCTCTCGTAGATTGTTCGGACTCTCAGCTGACGCTTGACAGCGGCTATCAGCGGTGGTCGCTGGAACAGAGCGCCTGTCAGAGTCTCCAAGGCCTACAGACACAAACCAACTTAGTAAGGTCACATAACTGAGAAACAAAGCTGAGTGACCCGATGATTTCAGGAGAAGAAGGTGATGGCCATGCCATCAGCCCGAAGGACGCTCTGAAGTAATTCAATACAATGTAAACGCTTTTAATCTGCGATGTTGTGCCAAACTTTGTTCTGATATATTTGTATTGTACATCTATGCCAAGACAGCTTACCCTAGCCAGCGTGTGCTCACTCTCAATGGCGTTGTGCAGCCGAACAATTCCCACATACTCCTTCCCTGCAACACACAGTAGTGAGGAGGTTGCTTGGTTTAATATAGCAGCACACCTGGCAGCCAGGTGGAGACATAACTCAGAACATACCGGCGCTCTGCTGCGACTTAACCAGACGTGTGGCTCTGTCCACACAGACAATCAGACAGCCAGTAACCTTTGGGTCAAGAGTCCCACTGTGCCCCGTCTTCTCCACCCGCAGGATCCTCCTGATCCATGCCACGACCTCATGAGACGATGGGTTGGCTGGTTTGTCAAGGTTGATGAAGCCCGACCTTAAGAGGAGATAAGCAGACAACATTAACGTATCTGGTATTGACTGATTTAGAGCTGCAATTACTATCGGTACATTGCTAACTTTCATTTCTCATAAATCTGAGGCAGCGAACAAATCAATATTCAGACTGGTCTGACAAGGGTTTCCCATGCAATATGGTTTTCACTACAAAACTCTCCTCACATAACTTCAGGCCAGCAAATAATGTCTTCTGTATTTGGGGAAATCAATCCCTCTAGGAGTTGCTGGTTGTGACCTCTGTGTCCTGATTATTATTCTCTCATAAACCTGCTTGGCTGGGTGAACCCAAGATGTTCAGTTGCGTTGGCAGAAAGGGGAACAAAAGTAAATGAAATTGCAAATCAACAGGAAGGCATAGTAAAATAAGAAGCCTCAACTGTACTGTATACATAAAACTACAAATGTCCATCAGTGGTATTAAAAAAATACTACACACACAAGGCATCAAAAAGACATTCGCAGGCCTACCATAACACCATACGCATTTTTTAAATGGACCGTCATGCAAATTCAGTGGACATTACCCTGCAGTATGCTCAGATCAACCTTAAACATGTGGCACATGAGGTGTTTGACATCCTGCTGTAATTGGCTAATTTTGGACACTCATTGGTAATGACACATCTGGCTGAAGAGTAACGGATTAGAGTGAGATTAACAGTGGGCAGGAGTTGCTCATCCACCACACGCCCAACTCTTACCTGACATAATCCTGAATGTTTCTCTTCAGGGGGTTGCTGCCGTTTGGCAGTGGTGTGTAATGAGCAGTTCTGATGTTCAGTTTGTCAAAATTCTGCAAGAGGAAAAAGTAACAACAAAGGTTGTTTACTCATTCTGAAGACACAACCAACAAGAAATCATTTAACAATCAAGATAAAGCCACAGTGGCATGTGATCAGAACAAAACTCTTCTTGGCGGCAACTTCGGTTAGCACTTGTCTCCACGCAACTCCGGTCCCTGCTCAGCAGAACACTGAGAGATGGCCATTGCCGCAGTGAAGGTGCCCCACACCCAGAACAGGAGGGGACGCAAACTGACACAAAGACGCCGCTCAGCGAATGGATAAACTTATTCATCAAGTCACAAGCTGATGACTTCAATGTTAATTAATTAATGTTAACCCCAACACAAGTGATACCTTGAGGAGGAGTGGCCACTGAGACGTGTCCAGAGTGGCAACTTTGGACTCTGGCTGGATGAAGAAGTCCCCACTCTGCTGGATCTCCTGTGGATGCAATAATGTTTATTATGGGGACAACAAACCGAAACACTACAAAAATCATCTCAGACATAGAACTCACCCCAACATCTTCACTAACTCGCTTTGTCTTCTTCTTCTTCTTGACAGAAGCTGTAGCAACACAACCACAAGGCAAACATTTTCAAAAGGTCATATTTGTAACATATGCTGTTAGTTTCCACCACCGTTGAACCATTCAGGCCTTGACCACATGTTTCTAACCCCACGTGGTTTCCATACAGTGCAGAGGACCATCGAGCCCACGTGGCCTCTACGGCGACACGTGCTTGTTAGCATAAGGAGACGCAGCTCGTGCTAACACTGAGCAAAAAGGCCCAGTAACATCTACACTGACCTGCGTCTAGATCGTGTAAGGAATATAGGAAAATGTAATGCCGCTTTCTTTATATCACGTGAACTTCAGACAACTTTGACACCAATGAGTAATGAAACGCATCAAGTTTAAAATCAGTGTTAGAGTGTTAAAAGGTCTGTTAGAGTAAAAGTCAAGTAGACATTAGCGAACACGAGTTAATTAGCAGGGTGAGGCAGTTAGCTAGCTAACAAGCATGGCGATCAGAGAAGCAACCCACGCCGGCCTCTGCTACATGACGGACACCTTTTCCGTCATAGACACGCCGAACTCGAGCCGACGAGAACTCAAGCAGGGGACTAAACACACCAATGAAACCCGACAGAATTGCGAGAATCAGTTTTCTGAATTGACTTTCCTCCACGCAGTCGAGGCGTCAACCACCAACACGCTTTTTAATCATGCAATACCACACGAGTTTTCTGATTGTTCCAGGCGAAACGAGCTGAACACTCACCGTCTGTATCCGCCATCTTCACGGCAAGGACCGTCCGTGCAACTCCGGCAATGCTGCCTCTTCTTCTCCTTCTTCTTCTTCTTCTTCTTCTTCTTCTTCTTTTAAAAAAAATGTTTTGTGGCGGCTGGCGTCAACTTATAGGTGCATTTGCCGCCACCTAACGGATTGGAGTGTGGAGCAGTAGATAAGCAGTTACAGACGATATATACAAGGGTAACAAAAGACCGAAACCAACATCAGAACAAAAAAATAAAAAATAAAGAAAAGGAAAAACCCATAAATAGTTAAATAAAACACCAACCAAATCCTCTCCATTAACCTTATATTTCTTAGATATTTCCTTACATGTTTATTTACATTTTCTGTCCTTTTTAACGTTTAATGTGAATCCTATTTTTTCCCTTTCTAGTCCTGTCTTTAACCTTCTCCTCTCCCTCTCATATTCCTTACACTCCATCATCACATGCTCTACTGTTTCCTTTTTTTTATTACACTTTCTACAGTTACCTGTAGGATGTTTCCCTATCAAGTGTAATGTGCTGTTTAACCCTGGGTGTCCCAGTCTGAGCCTAGTGATGACCACCTCCTCCTTCCTGTTCCCGCTCAAAACCTGTTGATGTCCCACTTGTTTCTGTATACTGTAGAAGTGCCGTCCTGTTTCATTTGTGTCCCTGTATTCTTGCCATACCTTTTGGATATGTCTTTTGATGATCGCCTTCCCTTCATTTTTACCTCTCAGAATATTGATGTTAATTGCTTGTAATCTGGTTGCCTGTTTTGCTAAAATGTCAACTTCTTCATTTCCCTCCACCCCTACATGAGCTGGACCCACACAAAACTGACTGTCTTTTCCCTGCTATGTAGTTCACGTACCAGCTGGTGTATTTCCAACACCAGGTCTTGTCTGCAGGATTTCATGGTTTTTATGCTTTCTAATGCTGTCCAACTGTCCGAAGCCACCAAAGAATGCATTTCGCTATTTCCTTTAAACCCTCTTAGTGCAAGAATGATTGCTATTAACTCCACTGAGTAAACTGATGCATGATCTGTTATTCTTTTCTTAATTTCTACTCTTTGCTATGGAATGTACACCGCTGCCCCGGTCCTTCCAGTTTCTGGGTTTTTTGACCCATCTGTAAAAATCAATAACTTATCTGTATACCTTCGCTCTAGATATTTTTGCACCATTACACCAATGTGTCTTGTTCTTGTTTTCCTGTTTTTGATCCTGTTCTGGATTACTAAATCAACTGATGGCTCCTGGAATACCCATGGTGGAGTGTCTGTGAGTGATACATTCATTATGTATTTCATATTGTGTAACCCAATATGTTCCGCTCTTATATTCCCAATCCAACCCAAGTTCCAAAAGATGGTTTTATGATGTTCTGCACACTCCTTTATGACAGCTTTTGCTGGGTGCGATTGATTATGTCCCTGCAGGTAAATCCAGTACTCCAGCATGATCTTCAGTCTTCTTAATCTGAAGGGTTGTTGCCCCATTTCAACCTGAAATGCTGCTACAGGAGATGTTTTGAAAGCTCCACTACTTATTCGCAGTGCCTTCGCCTGCTCTGCATCCAGCTTTTCCAGATGACTCTCTGCTGCCGACATGCACGCCACACTGGCATAGTGTATTCTTGATCTGAGCATAGCTTGATACTTATCATAGCTTTCCTGCTCTTCCCACTCTCGCCCTGCCAACACCTCATCAGATTGTTCACTCTTTTACACCTGCCCACCACTCTTTCTATGTGCTCTTTCCATGTAAGTTTTTCATCGAATAAAACCCCCCAAAACCGAATAACTTTCACCTGCTCTAATTGCTGACCGTATATTTTTATCGACACCTCCTTATGCCGTTTTGTAAAACATGTTTCTTAGGTTTTTGCCACCGATATTACAAATCCCCACCTGTTCGCCCACTCTTCTACTTTCCTTACTGCTGCCTGTAGTTTTCCTTGCAAAAATGTTTGATTCTTCCACTTTCCCACAGTGCCCCATCATCCGCAAACAATGACTTACTTATCCCTTCTTCCACCCCTTCAAATATATCATTTATCATACAATTAAAAAGACCGGACTACAAACACTCCCTTGTTGCGTTCCATTTTCTACCTCGTACACCCGTGAATACTCCTTCCCTACGCTCACCTCTATTGTTCTCCCAAATAAAAAACCCAACACCCAGTTGTAGAGCTTTCCCCTTACTCCCATCTTTTCTATCTTGACTAACAGCCCTTCTTTCCATAACATATCATACGCCTTTTATATATCGAAGCACACTGTCATCACCATCTCTTTGTTTGTTTGTGCTTTTCTGATTTCTGATTCTAGCCTTATAACTGCATCCATGGTATTCCTTCCCTTATGGAACCCAATCTGATACGGAGACAACAGCTCTTTAATCTCCAAAAACACCATCATTGTTCCGTTACCATTTTTTCCATTGTTTTCCCTAACTGTGACGTTAATGCTATAGGTGTTAGGGATCCTCCCTCCCGTGCTCTCCATGGCCCTCCTCAGGCTGATTCCAGCACAGGAGCTGCCTATCAGCAATCAGCCATGCCTGCAGGCAATTGCTGGGCCAGCTATAAAAGGAATCCAGGGCCTTCAACCCGGGCTTGATCGTACTGACCCCATGTGGTAAACTTTGCCGACAAGCTCCTTTGTTTTTGTCGCAGTTTACTATTTAATTGTTCACTTCCTTCGCTTGCTTCTAGCCGTTCGTTTGTCACTCATCCCATTTGACTTTGTTTTTTTTCCCCAAGATTCCCCCTGGTCCCAGCTGCCTCCGAGAACCCCTCTGTGATTTCCTCCGTGTCCGTCGTCTGCCTCCTCGACTCCTCGACCCTCCACGAGTCCACGCCATATTCCTGGACCATTCCCTATCCTCGACCCTCGCCTTCACCTCAGTCTCTGTCTCCTGGACGAATCCCAACTCCCTGCCTTTGCCTTCCCTCCTCTGGACCCTTGTGCCCTCTGTCCCTAGCGGTAGGGTTCCCTTCCCCACGGACTGGTTAGTACACGCACACGCAACATTTCACAATGCACACCCACGCATACACATAGTCAAATTACACATCTCATTCTTACACAGCTACACACAACATTCCCCCCATTTTTAGGTCCCTAAGTTAGTGTAGATTTTGTTCCTTCCCCTTTTCCTCCATCCAATAAACAGCCTTCGGGTGGTTGAATCTGGCTCCCTGTGTTCTGTCTGTCTGTGGTTGTGCTACCTGGGTCCAGACCCATTTTGGGTCGCCTTATTCTGAGCATAACAATAGGCCTGTAATTTGATGGATCTGTTGCTTTTTTACCTTGTTTCAAAATAGGAATGATTACTGAGTGCTTCCATGCTTGTGGTGCCTCCCCTGACTCCCATACTCTTTTGAATAATTTCAAGATTTCATTCAATGAACTATCGTCAATATGATCCAACATGCAATAACAGATGTCATCTTTTCCTGGTGCTGATTGCCTGGTTCTGGAGATGGCTCTCCTTAGCCCGTACATGCTGAATTCTAGACCCAACTGATCCCCTCTTACATCCTTTTTCTTGTTAACTGACGGATTTTGCTCCAAAATGTTCTGCCATTGTAGTTCTGCCTCTGATGAGATATAATTTGAGCTATGCACTGTATGAGTGATTCTGCCAACAATTCTGACTGTCTTCCTCATCACTGCCTGTGACTTTTTGTATCGTATCAATGAATCCATTGTATGGTTGTTTATTTAATGTCGTAAATGCCCTATTCTGCATTCTTATAGCCTATTTACATTCTTCATTCCACCACAGCATTCTCTTTTCCCTTTTACCCCTGACACTTTTGGGATAGTTCCCTTAGGTGATTGTATTATTGCTGTTACGATTGCTCTATTCCATTCTTCATTGTTTGCCCTTTCCCCTTCTTTGGTCTTCTCCATCTTGTTTGTAATTATCTCTTGAAATGTGTTCCATTGAGCTTTATCTACCCTCCATCGTGGTATCTCACTATGCTCTTCTAGCTGAGTTTCTAATCCTGTTTTACTGATGATTGGGAAGTGGTCACTTCCCATTAATGAATCATTTAGTACTTCCCAACCTGCAATCTCATTTGTCATAAATGTTAAATCTATCACACTTTCCTTATTTCTTACACAATCATATCTCATACCCCTTCCATCATTCATACAGACTAAATCTTTATCTTGTAGAAACTCTTCCACTATTTGCCCATTTGTATCTGTCCTCTCACTTCCCCATACCATGTTATGTGCATTAAAATCCCCACACCACACTACTTTTCCCTGCACTTCCCCAAGGTTAGGGGTATAAGGGAAGAGTACCACCCCAGGCAAAGTGGTGCACTTTGGAACCGTAAGGTGTAGGAGGCTGAAACTTGGCCCATACTGTTCTGATGGTCGGCGGAGTGATTGGTGAAAGTTTCAAGTGGATTGGAGCAAAGGGGGCGGAGTTATGGGCAAAAAAGCCTCTATTACTATTACTCCTAAAGAGTCTCCAGCTGGTCCAGAACGCTACAGTGAGGGTTTTGACGGGAGTTAAGAAGAGAGAACACATCTCTCCCACTTTAGCTTCTCTCCACTGGCTTCCTGTAGGATCTAGAATCGACTTCAAAGTCCTTCTGCTGACTTATAAGGCTCTCAATGATAAAGCTCCATCCTATTTGAAAGAGCTCATTAGTCCCTACTGTCTGACCAGAGCACTCCGCTCCCAGAATGCAGGTCTGTTAGTGACTCCCAGTATCAATAAAAACAGACTGGGAGGTAGAGCCTTTAGTTACCGGGCTCCTCTACTGTGGAACCAGCTCTCTCCATGGGTCAGAGAGGCAGACACTTTAACTACGTTTAAGTCCAGGCTTAAGACCTTCCTCTATGACAGAGCCTTCAGTTAGGACTGGTTCAGGTAGCTCTGAACCATTGATAGCTATGCTGCTACAGGCTTAGACTGCTGGGGGACACATCAGGTTACATGGAGCCCTTCCCTCCTCTCCTCTCCTCTCCCCCTCTCTCCTCCTCTCCTCCCTGCACATTTTTGGAACTGTCACTACCACTACTTGTTGCACTTTGTAGTTTGGCCTTGGTGTCTCGCAGTCTCTCTGTGTTTCCACAGATCCACCAGAGCCCCAACCGCCGCCTGCATCGCCCCCCCCCCTCTTATTCCCTACTGTTACACTGGCCTGCACTCCCCTTCCATGAACCAGTCTGCCATCCAGTCCCCCATCAAGCTGGCTTGCTCTCCCTGCCTCCCCTACCAGAAGCTTCCTTCTTCAGCTGTTATTAACATCTCCGTGTTTCTCACATTCTGCATTGTAAACTGTTTTCTTGTCTGTAACAACATCTACTGCACGTCTGTCCGTCCTGGGTGAGGGATCCTCCTCTGTTGCTCACCCTGTTAAAAGGGTTTTCTATGGAGTTTTTCCTCAGTCGATGTGAGGGTCTGAGGGCAGAGGATGTTGTTATGATGCCATGTGAAGCCCTTTGAGACAAACTGTTGGTGAAAACGGGCAATACAAATAAAATTGCCTTGCCTTGCCTTGCCTATTTTGACCTTCATTGGCGGTGCACTTTTGAGCTGTAGGGGGCAGAGTGCTGAGACTCTGGCTACCCCCCCCCCAAATGTAGGTATGGGCTTTCCAACGAGCCTAGGCTCGAATCTCTAGGATGTTAGGGTTAGGGTTTAGGTATAAGGTAAGAGTACCACCCCACTGAAAGTGGTGCACTTTGGAACCGTAAGGTATAGGAGGCTGAAAGTTGGTGCTGAAGTGTGTTGGTGAGTGTGGGTGTGTGTTTGTGTGCCTGTGTGTGGTTAGCGTTAGGGTTAGGGTGGTTTAGGGTAGGGTTAGGGTTAGGTATAAGGTTAGGGTTAGGGTTAGGGTTAGGGTAGGGTTAGGGTTAGGGTTAGGGTTAGGGTTGGGTTAGGGTTAGGGTTAGGGTTAGGGTTTAGGGTTTAGGGTTAGGGTTAGGGTTAGGGGGTTCGGGTTCGGGTTAGGGTTAGGGGGTTCGGGTTCGGGTTAGGGTTCGGGTTAGGGTTCGGGTTTGGGGTTCGGGTTCGAGTTAGGGGGGTTTGGGTTTGGGTTAGGGGGGTAGGGTTCGGGTCCGGGTTCGGGTTTGGGTTAGGGTTTGGGTTCGGGTTTAGAGTTCGGGATCGGGGTTCGGGTTCGGGTTCGGGGTTCGGGCTAGCGTTCGGTCTAGGGTTAGGGTTAGGGGGTTAGGGTTAGGGTTAGGGAATCCATATCATAATTATTTCACTTAAATAGGCATTATGAATATTACATATACACCTGTAATATTATCCTTTATAATATTTTAAATATTGATTATTCATCATCTTTTTATTATTTATCATTTAGACCCAATGGCTGAAGAGTATCCAGGAGGTTGATCCACTTTCTCTCTGCTCTCCTACGTTGTGTTGTGGACCAGTGTGGGTTCCCTTCCAGAATGGTGGTTTTATAAATGTTATGTTTGTGTTGATAAAATCTGGTCCGAATCGTGTTACCTGTCTCTCCCACATATTGTGTGTCACACACAGTGCAAAAAAATAAATACACACAATTTCTAGAATCAATACTGGTTCCTGATTGTGTCTAAAAAACATTATTATTGTGTCTATTGCGCACCCAAAGATGGTGCTGAAAAAATTCTCCGCGCTCTAAGGACTTAGGATTCCTCATAGGTTTGAGTTTGGCCTTTACTAAATAATCCTGTAAGTTTTTGTTTTTCTTATAGGCAGCAATAAGTCTATGATTCTGGAGCAGTGTGGAGTCCTCAATCCCCTGTTGGAAGTGTTTCCTAATCGCTCTGACTAAGTTAACAGCGGACGTAGAATAATTGATAACTATAGGGAGAAGAGAAGAGATCACAATAGGTCTGGTCTCTTTACATGTCTTGAGGGATTTTCTCAAAAAGGAGCGAGAGTACCCTCTAGTGGCCAATGTGGAGAATAGTATTTTGGTGGCCACTTTAAAATCCTCTTCTCTCGTGCAGACTCTGTGGAATCTAAGAAGCTGAGATTTAACAATTCCTGCGTAGGTATGTTTGGGATGGTAACTAAATTTATACAATAAGGAATGAGTATCTGTTTTTTTTTTTAATATTTTAGTGTCCAATTTATGTGTGAGTAAAAAATTAGGTCCTTTATATGTAGTTGTGTCTAGAAAATCAACAGAGGTCGAATCAATTACAGCTTTCAATTTAATAGATGCGTTATGATTATTGAGGGTGTTTAGGAAGATCTCAAAATCCTCCCTCGTGTGCTGCCAGATTCCCCAAATGTCATCCAAGTATCGGAAGTAATGAAGAGGTTTTTCAGGCAAGTTAGAATAGCTGTTTGTTCCCATTGAGCCATAAATATGTTTGCGTAGGCGGGGGCGAATTTCTTTCCCATCGCGTACCTTTAATTTGTAAGAAATATTTGTTATTAAATTCAAAATCATTCCGAGTTCAGTTAATTTGGAGTAGTTCTAATAATTCTTTTTCTGGTCTTTTAGAATCAGGATATTTGGCAAAGATACTTTTTACGGCCTGAATACCCTCCGAGATCACAATATTAGTATAGAGGCTGTCGATATCGGCAGTGAAGAGGAAGGAATCTGGAGGGATAGAGAGCTGCTTGATCTTGTGGACAAAATCATAAGTATCCTTCATGTAGCTCTGGTGTCTTACAGAGAGAGGGTTGAGGTAAAAATCGAGATACTCAGCTGTATAGTAGGTTTCGCTGTTGCAGTCAGACACGATAGGTCTACCAGGGGGGATTTGATGAGGTCTGCTCCATTTCTCAGGCTCCTTATGAATTTTAGGTAACATGTAGAAGCGTCTCGGTCTAGGTTCCTCCTGTCCAATTAAGTACTTCTTCTGTTTAGCGTTAATACATTTTTTCTCATATAATTTCTGTGTAATTTTTTTGTATCATCGGGATAGTTTTTAAATATATAGGTTCTTCTAGTGGGGTATAATAATTTGTATCTAATAATTGTCTATTTCCTTCCCAAATATATTGGTCCCTATCCATAATTACGACCGCACTCCCTTTATCCGCTGGTTTAATCACTATGGATTGGTTACTTTGTAAAGTTTTTAATGCGTCTGCTTCTGCTGGGGATAAATTAGGTTTTGTTCTACTGATTTTAAATTTAGTATCAAAATATTGAATATCTCTATGAATTATATTTTTAATATTTTCATGTATTTGGGTTAATGGAGGGGTCCAATTGGATTTTGGGGTAAAAGGTGGGGGTTTCAAATAATTTTTGTCTTCAAAATAAGCTGCAATTTTTAGTTTCCTGTGATATTGTTGGAGCTCAAACCTTGCGCTATATAACATATTCCTATTGCTGCCTTTAGAAGGGATGAATGAAAGCCCCTTGCTCAATAGAGAGCGCTGTGCCGGGGAAAGAGTGAAATTTTTACTCAAATGAATCACACTTTAATCCCCCTCCTGAGCAATCAGGTTCATGGGGGCACTTAGTTTAGGAACTGGTTCCAATGATCAAGGATACGTGATGCTGTGGTATGAGTCCAGTGAATGCCATCCCGTTCAGTAGAGAACTGGCTCCTACAGAGCTCAGGGATGTGTTGATAGTGGGAGCGTATGTGTTTGTTAAGTACGTGAAGGTGGACCTGCTCACTGTGGGGGAGAACTCTGGAAAAGTTGATGATGGGGATCCCAACCGCGGCCTGTGGAAATTTAATTTTGGACATCCTGAAAAGTCTCTGCAGTTCTTTTATAGATGTCTGGGTCATTTGAGCTCTGTTGTTGAGGCCCAGTGATAAGATTACCGTTTCCACAAACGAGGCTGGTTCCATTTTAGCCAAAACCCCTTGAATGTGTCTGAACGTAGCACCTGGGAAGCTGTCCACCTGTAGGTCCGGAAGTTTAAAAGGTGGAATTCTGGCAATATTGGAATCTCCCAGAATTAAAAGTTTTTCCCTCACCGCTAGGCTCCAGTTTTTCATCTTAAAAGAGGTGTTGATATGTCTAGTAGGCCTGCGTGTGGGTGTGTGTGGTGGTGTTGAGTTATTGATTGTGGTGTTTATGATGTCACCACTGGATTTGTTGAAATCAATACAGGGTTGAACCGTGTTTTTACTCAGGGGGGACATTGTAGTATTCCCCCTGGAAGTGGTCACTTGTGAGTTACCTTGGAGATCCTCAAGCTCGTCGGAGCTTAAGTCCAGGAGCACCATCTGGTCCGGGACAGGAGCTGTAGGTGGCGCTGTTAACGGAGTCGATGTTCCCAGTACCTCGGACTGCGGATGTCGGTGTTGCGGTGTATTCGACAAGGGATCCTCTTCCAGCGAAGGTGAGTGGGGTTGAGAGGTAAGGATGGGCACATCTTCATGTATGTTGGTGTGAGAGGCACGTCTAGGTCTCTGCTGCCTGGGTTCGGTGTCCATTGTTTCAATCTCCGATGGTGGGGGACGTGTTGTGGAGGGCACCATATCTTGATCATCAGATTGTGAGGAGAATGACCAGTCTCCCCTTATGTCCGTTCTTACCAGTGTGGTTTGTGTTTCCACTGATGTGAGGACTTTGGGAGTGAGATGGGGAGGGCGAGGGGAGGAGGGCGAGGGAGAGAGGGAGGAGGTAAAGTTGGCTGTGTAGCTAGTCTCCCATGTACTTGTGCGGTGACGATAATTTGCTGTCGTTTACGAGGGGGAGGAGGAGGAGGAGGAGCAGGAGGAGGTGTCGACGTCAGCTGATTCACCTGTAATGGTGGCGTCTCCTCCATATCATCAGATGCGGCCTCGACAGGATCTGGGTTCCCCCTGTCCGCTTGCCTGGTGATGAGGAGCGCCTCTGTGCGCTCCACCGTTTCTGGGAGAAGACGTCTCCCGAGGTTGCGTCTAGCCCAGTTAGCCACTATATCAAAGGGCTGCTTCCAGTTTGGATCGGGTAGAAGTAGCAGATTTTCAGTTTCTTGTTCAATTATGTCTGAGTGATGATCCTTTAAGATCAACATCGTAGTCACTGAAGAAACACACTCCTCGATGTCAATTTGATTATTTAAGCTAGGGGAGGCGGGTTTTGATGGGCAAGTCCGTGATTTGTCAGCAGAGCAATGGCGAGGGCCTCAGACACATCTTCAGTTCTGAAATCGCAGCCAGGAACAGAGCATCCAACGACAACCATGGCTTCTTCATGAAGAAACACACTCCTCGATGTCAATTTAATTATTTAATGACAAAGATGAAGAAGCCCTGCAGTGACACAAAACAGCAACATAAGCTTGAGCTAAAAAGTCTAACATGTATATATAACACTTATTTTAAAAGGTAACAGTAACAATTATCAACAATAA
>NC_141336.1:27153026-27158026 GCF_037954235.1 Aulostomus chinensis
GTTAGGGTTAGGGTTAGGGTTAGGGTTAGGGTTAGGGTTAGGGTTAGGGTTAGGGTTAGGGTTAGGGTTAGGGTTAGGGTTAGGGTTAGGGTTAGGGTTAGGGTTAGGGTTAGGGTTAGGGTTAGGGTTAGGGTTAGGGTTAGGGTTAGGGTTAGGGTTAGGGTTAGGGTTAGGGTTAGGGTTAGGGTTAGGGTTAGGGTTAGGGTTAGGGTTAGGGTTAGGGTTAGGGTTAGGGTTAGGGTTAGGGTTAGGGTTAGGGTTAGGGTTAGGGTTAGGGTTAGGGTTAGGGTTAGGGTTAGGGTTAGGGTTAGGGTTAGGGTTAGGGTTAGGGTTAGGGTTAGGGTTAGGGTTAGGGTTAGGGTTAGGGTTAGGGTTAGGGTTAGGGTTAGGGTTAGGGTTAGGGTTAGGGTTAGGGTTAGGGTTAGGGTTAGGGTTAGGGTTAGGGTTAGGGTTAGGGTTAGGGTTAGGGTTAGGGTTAGGGTTAGGGTTAGGGTTAGGGTTAGGGTTAGGGTTAGGGTTAGGGTTAGGGTTAGGGTTAGGGTTAGGGTTAGGGTTAGGGTTAGGGTTAGGGTTAGGGTTAGGGTTAGGGTTAGGGTTAGGGTTAGGGTTAGGGTTAGGGTTAGGGTTAGGGTTAGGGTTAGGGTTAGGGTTAGGGTTAGGGTTAGGGTTAGGGTTAGGGTTAGGGTTAGGGTTAGGGTTAGGGTTAGGGTTAGGGTTAGGGTTAGGGTTAGGGTTAGGGTTAGGGTTAGGGTTAGGGTTAGGGTTAGGGTTAGGGTTAGGGTTAGGGTTAGGGTTAGGGTTAGGGTTAGGGTTAGGGTTAGGGTTAGGGTTAGGGTTAGGGTTAGGGTTAGGGTTAGGGTTAGGGTTAGGGTTAGGGTTAGGGTTAGGGTTAGGGTTAGGGTTAGGGTTAGGGTTAGGGTTAGGGTTAGGGTTAGGGTTAGGGTTAGGGTTAGGGTTAGGGTTAGGGTTAGGGTTAGGGTTAGGGTTAGGGTTAGGGTTAGGGTTAGGGTTAGGGTTAGGGTTAGGGTTAGGGTTAGGGTTAGGGTTAGGGTTAGGGTTAGGGTTAGGGTTAGGGTTAGGGTTAGGGTTAGGGTTAGGGTTAGGGTTAGGGTTAGGGTTAGGGTTAGGGTTAGGGTTAGGGTTAGGGTTAGGGTTAGGGTTAGGGTTAGGGTTAGGGTTAGGGTTAGGGTTAGGGTTAGGGTTAGGGTTAGGGTTAGGGTTAGGGTTAGGGTTAGGGTTAGGGTTAGGGTTAGGGTTAGGGTTAGGGTTAGGGTTAGGGTTAGGGTTAGGGTTAGGGTTAGGGTTAGGGTTAGGGTTAGGGTTAGGGTTAGGGTTAGGGTTAGGGTTAGGGTTAGGGTTAGGGTTAGGGTTAGGGTTAGGGTTAGGGTTAGGGTTAGGGTTAGGGTTAGGGTTAGGGTTAGGGTTAGGGTTAGGGTTAGGGTTAGGGTTAGGGTTAGGGTTAGGGTTAGGGTTAGGGTTAGGGTTAGGGTTAGGGTTAGGGTTAGGGTTAGGGTTAGGGTTAGGGTTAGGGTTAGGGTTAGGGTTAGGGTTAGGGTTAGGGTTAGGGTTAGGGTTAGGGTTAGGGTTAGGGTTAGGGTTAGGGTTAGGGTTAGGGTTAGGGTTAGGGTTAGGGTTAGGGTTAGGGTTAGGGTTAGGGTTAGGGTTAGGGTTAGGGTTAGGGTTAGGGTTAGGGTTAGGGTTAGGGTTAGGGTTAGGGTTAGGGTTAGGGTTAGGGTTAGGGTTAGGGTTAGGGTTAGGGTTAGGGTTAGGGTTAGGGTTAGGGTTAGGGTTAGGGTTAGGGTTAGGGTTAGGGTTAGGGTTAGGGTTAGGGTTAGGGTTAGGGTTAGGGTTAGGGTTAGGGTTAGGGTTAGGGTTAGGGTTAGGGTTAGGGTTAGGGTTAGGGTTAGGGTTAGGGTTAGGGTTAGGGTTAGGGTTAGGGTTAGGGTTAGGGTTAGGGTTAGGGTTAGGGTTAGGGTTAGGGTTAGGGTTAGGGTTAGGGTTAGGGTTAGGGTTAGGGTTAGGGTTAGGGTTAGGGTTAGGGTTAGGGTTAGGGTTAGGGTTAGGGTTAGGGTTAGGGTTAGGGTTAGGGTTAGGGTTAGGGTTAGGGTTAGGGTTAGGGTTAGGGTTAGGGTTAGGGTTAGGGTTAGGGTTAGGGTTAGGGTTAGGGTTAGGGTTAGGGTTAGGGTTAGGGTTAGGGTTAGGGTTAGGGTTAGGGTTAGGGTTAGGGTTAGGGTTAGGGTTAGGGTTAGGGTTAGGGTTAGGGTTAGGGTTAGGGTTAGGGTTAGGGTTAGGGTTAGGGTTAGGGTTAGGGTTAGGGTTAGGGTTAGGGTTAGGGTTAGGGTTAGGGTTAGGGTTAGGGTTAGGGTTAGGGTTAGGGTTAGGGTTAGGGTTAGGGTTAGGGTTAGGGTTAGGGTTAGGGTTAGGGTTAGGGTTAGGGTTAGGGTTAGGGTTAGGGTTAGGGTTAGGGTTAGGGTTAGGGTTAGGGTTAGGGTTAGGGTTAGGGTTAGGGTTAGGGTTAGGGTTAGGGTTAGGGTTAGGGTTAGGGTTAGGGTTAGGGTTAGGGTTAGGGTTAGGGTTAGGGTTAGGGTTAGGGTTAGGGTTAGGGTTAGGGTTAGGGTTAGGGTTAGGGTTAGGGTTAGGGTTAGGGTTAGGGTTAGGGTTAGGGTTAGGGTTAGGGTTAGGGTTAGGGTTAGGGTTAGGGTTAGGGTTAGGGTTAGGGTTAGGGTTAGGGTTAGGGTTAGGGTTAGGGTTAGGGTTAGGGTTAGGGTTAGGGTTAGGGTTAGGGTTAGGGTTAGGGTTAGGGTTAG
Organism: Aulostomus chinensis; assembly: GCF_037954235.1. Classification (NCBI taxonomy): domain Eukaryota; kingdom Metazoa; phylum Chordata; class Actinopteri; order Syngnathiformes; family Aulostomidae; genus Aulostomus; species Aulostomus chinensis. The sequence continues at coordinate 27,155,834 of NC_141336.1, forward strand.
GGTTAGGGTTAGGGTTAGGGTTAGGGTTAGGGTTAGGGTTAGGGTTAGGGTTAGGGTTAGGGTTAGGGTTAGGGTTAGGGTTAGGGTTAGGGTTAGGGTTAGGGTAGGGTTAGGGTTAGGGTTAGGGTTAGGGTTAGGGTTAGGGTTAGGGTTAGGGTTAGGGTTAGGGTTAGGGTTAGGGTTAGGGTTAGGGTTAGGGTTAGGGTTAGGGTTAGGGTTAGGGTTAGGGTTAGGGTTAGGGTTAGGGTTAGGGTTAGGGTTAGGGTTAGGGTTAGGGTTAGGGTTAGGGTTAGGGTTAGGGTTAGGGTTAGGGTTAGGGTTAGGGTTAGGGTTAGGGTTAGGGTTAGGGTTAGGGTTAGGGTTAGGGTTAGGGTTAGGGTTAGGGTTAGGGTTAGGGTTAGGGTTAGGGTTAGGGTTAGGGTTAGGGTTAGGGTTAGGGTTAGGGTTAGGGTTAGGGTTAGGGTTAGGGTTAGGGTTAGGGTTAGGGTTAGGGTTAGGGTTAGGGTTAGGGTTAGGGTTAGGGTTAGGGTTAGGGTTAGGGTTAGGGTTAGGGTTAGGGTTAGGGTTAGGGTTAGGGTTAGGGTTAGGGTTAGGGTTAGGGTTAGGGTTAGGGTTAGGGTTAGGGTTAGGGTTAGGGTTAGGGTTAGGGTTAGGGTTAGGGTTAGGGTTAGGGTTAGGGTTAGGGTTAGGGTTAGGGTTAGGGTTAGGGTTAGGGTTAGGGTTAGGGTTAGGGTTAGGGTTAGGGTTAGGGTTAGGGTTAGGGTTAGGGTTAGGGTTAGGGTTAGGGTTAGGGTTAGGGTTAGGGTTAGGGTTAGGGTTGGGTTAGGGTTAGGGTTAGGGTTAGGGTTAGGGTTAGGGTTGGGTAGGGTTAGGGTTAGGGTTAGGGTTAGGGTTAGGGTTAGGGTTAGGGTTAGGGTTAGGGTTAGGGTTAGGGTTAGGGTTAGGGTTAGGGTTAGGGTTAGGGTTAGGGTTAGGGTTAGGGTTAGGGTTAGGGTTAGGGTTAGGGTTAGGGTTAGGGTTAGGGTTAGGGTTAGGGTTAGGGTTAGGGTTAGGGTTAGGGTTAGGGTTAGGGTTAGGGTTAGGGTTAGGGTTAGGGTTAGGGTTAGGGTTAGGGTTAGGGTTAGGTTAGGGTTAGGGTTAGGGTTAGGGTTAGGGTTAGGGTTAGGGTTAGGGTTAGGGTTAGGGTTAGGGTTAGGGTTAGGGTTAGGGTTAGGGTTAGGGTTAGGGTTAGGGTTAGGGTTAGGGTTAGGGTTAGGGTTAGGGTTAGGGTTAGGGTTAGGGTTAGGGTTAGGGTTAGGGTTAGGGTTAGGGTTAGGGTTAGGGTTAGGGTTAGGGTTAGGGTTAGGGTTAGGGTTAGGGTTAGGGTTAGGGTTAGGGTTAGGGTTAGGGTTAGGGTTAGGGTTAGGGTTAGGGTTAGGGTTAGGGTTAGGGTTAGGGTTAGGGTTAGGGTTAGGGTTAGGGTTAGGGTTAGGGTTAGGGTTAGGGTTAGGGTTAGGGTTAGGGTTAGGGTTAGGGTTAGGGTTAGGGTTAGGGTTAGGGTTAGGGTTAGGGTTAGGGTTAGGGTTAGGGTTAGGGTTAGGGTTAGGGTTAGGGTTAGGGTTAGGGTTAGGGTTAGGGTTAGGGTTAGGGTTAGGGTTAGGGTTAGGGTTAGGGTTAGGGTTAGGGTTAGGGTTAGGGTTAGGGTTAGGGTTAGGGTTAGGGTTAGGGTTAGGGTTAGGGTTAGGGTTAGGGTTAGGGTTAGGGTTAGGGTTAGGGTTAGGGTTAGGGTTAGGGTTAGGGTTAGGGTTAGGGTTAGGGTTAGGGTTAGGGTTAGGGTTAGGGTTAGGGTTAGGGTTGGGTTAGGGTTAGGGTTAGGGTTAGGGTTAGGGTTAGGGTTAGGGTTAGGGTTAGGGTTAGGGTTAGGGTTAGGGTTAGGGTTAGGGTTAGGGTTAGGGTTAGGGTTAGGGTTAGGGTTAGGGTTAGGGTTAGGGTTAGGGTTAGGGTTAGGGTTAGGGTTAGGGTTAGGGTTAGGGTTAGGGTTAGGGTTAGGGTTAGGGTTAGGGTTAGGGTTAGGGTTAGGGTTAGGGTTAGGGTTAGGGTTAGGGTTAGGGTTAGGGTTAGGGTTAGGGTTAGGGTTAGGGTTAGGGTTAGGGTTAGGGTTAGGGTTAGGGTTAGGGTTAGGGTTAGGGTTAGGGTTAGGGTTAGGGTTAGGGT